>NC_039245.1:28988055-29157967 GCF_003368295.1 Carassius auratus
AATTCTACAACTTTTACTCCTACTGCTGTTATTGGCCATTACCACAGCTCCCATCAGATTGTGCCATTGTAAGAGTGTTTATATCATGAAGTTTAAATGAAGTCCATTGTATTCTTTATTAATCTTTACAAATTGGTGCCGCCTCTTCCTGTTTCAACAGTACATGATATCTGTCCACACCTCATAGTCTGCCTTTCTTTCTATGGTGATGTTACTGAACACATCTGTCTTAGAAGCAAGAGAATGGAAATCCTAGTTTAACTTTTCAAGTGCTACAAATCAGATCTTCAATGAATTTGGTTAATCAGATCACTTAAAGTTGTTCACACAAAGGACCAATAACTATAATGAGAAGTATTTTAGCATCCACACCAACAGACAGTACTGTTCTCTTAAATCTCTTAAATGTTCCTCTCATTCTGTTAAATTTATACACACAATTCTGCCTTTCTCTGCCTTTTTCACTTCATCTTTATCCTGTACTCCCTCACTCACACATTCTTTTATGCTCTGTTGTTAAGGCAGAAACTGAGAGTTTGCATGATGGCATTTTCTCAGACGCTGAATCTGATGTGTACAGATGAACTCAGGAGCCTACTAGAGTTGCCAAGGAACTTGTGCTTGAAGTATATAATTATATCTGCTTTATTTATATTTTTTAAACAACAATAATGATTAAACATGGGGTCAATAAATATTTTCTTGTTTACAGCTGAAGACCAGAAACGCAAAGAAAATCAGTCAAACCAGTCCTAAAGAAATGAGGAATGAACATGGACTTCTTGTGCCCCAAAAGAAAAGACAGAAAGGTGAAAAGTTTCACATTTCCATTTTGTATGTCTGAATTCAATGCAGTTATGTGTGGTACAACATTGATGTTAATCTCTCAAAAGACTTTTCAAGTCCGCAGTTATAGTTTTTCACATATACATCTTTTTTATAGCTCCTAAAATGAGCAAATAAGCTGTGGCATCATCTCTGTGATTTGGAAAGGAAATGACTGAATATGGTGAGTACTGACACCTGCAACTGTATTCACCAACACTATTACTCTAGAATGGTTATTGCTGTTATTGCTGACTTATTGTTTTGTCTGTTTGTTTGAATTAAGATGGAGCCAGTTGATGAAGATATCAATTGAATGGCCACCGAGTGCATCACTGCTACCTGAACCCATCAGTTATCTGCTGTGAAGACTGCATTCACAAACCGCTCTACTGCGACAGCTCAGATGTTACGGCCTGTAAAAGTAAACATCACAGCTAAACAACGAGAGCTAGTTGTGGTGGGATTCTTTGGCCAATATCCCCAACAAGAATCAATGTTAAGTCCAGTGCCACAATTATAAATAAAAATACTATATATTGTTTATTGATTTACCATACCCTAAATACTTGTTTTGGCCCTCCAGGACATCTAGACCAGGTGGAGTGTGAGGAGGACCGTCAGAGACTCCAGCCAGCCGAGCCATGGATTGCTCTCACTGTTACCATCAGGCATGCGTTATCACAGAACCTACACCAGCAGACAGTGAGACAAGTTCCTTTCACAGGCAATCAGACTGAACTGAACTCATACAAATAAAACCATACACACCCCACCAACCTCATATGCCCTGCACTCTTATCAGTTACGCTGACTGGACTCAATATTATTATGCACCCTGACATTCTGTTTGCACTAATTCATACCGTGCTGCACTGCAGAGATGTATGTGTACTGTGATTATTATTGTTTTCAATTCATGCTCTCTGTATAGCATAATTTTTAACATATATTGTTCTCTACCTGAATTGAGTCCCTTATATATGTGTGTTGCATATATATATTCAGAATTTGTATTTCATATATATTCATGAATTAATTCATTTGTCATCCATACTGTCACGCTGCAGTCTGCACCCAAGACTTTCATCACCTGTATACTTGTGTTCATTGTATTGTGACAATAAAGATATTTGATTTAAATTAGTTACATGTCTTTTGTTCATCAGTTGTGCTGTAGGGTGCTGCATAAGAACTGCAAAAAAAAAATTATGACATGGAAGATTATGATATGTCCAGGACATGGACAAGCAAGAAGAGGAAGAAAAGCAGGAGAGCTCTAAAAACTTGATGTGATTCTTTGGGGCTCAAGACATTTCACCATACATGCATTTGCATGGCTTCATCTGATTCGAAAAACATGGTTTTAACATAACCCATTTTTAATATTGTTAAAAATTGTATATCATTTGTCTTAATACACTACTTTAGTTGTCTTTATGTTGTATCCTCCAGTAAAGTACTGCACATGGTGTTGGATAATAAAGTAGGGTGAATATTCTATATTAAGAATGGTGTTTGGTATATACACCATTTAATTTTGTAAACAATAGATAAATGTGTTTTAATTAAGAAATGAACATTTGGTTACATTAATGACATTCAGTTAGATGAAGGGCAGGCTGAAAGCTGCATTAGAAGATACTGCATGGACTATAATGCTGCAGGAATTTCATGCACAACTGAAGGTGATGGACAAGGGAAAGATCAACATGAATCCAGTACTGTATAATAAGCAAGATGAGCATGCACATTACTGATGTTTAGTACCCGAGGAGGACAAATATGAGGATTTTACACAGAGACACAAATTAGCTCTTAATATTATGATTCTTTGCATTGCATGAATTGTATGGCTTTGCACTATAAACTACACGCTCTCTGTACCTTGTCTTACTGAATGACACATTGACACTGTGAAAGTACAATCAAGTGTCACAGTATGTATAGGTTGTTTAAATTGGTGTCTTTGTTTACTTTCAATACTGTATCCTTGCATCTGATGTAATTCAATATTTGGCGCCTATTCCAAATAGGCACTGATGTATATTTTTATGGTTCTATTCTTATTCTAAGATAAACATGACTTACAACTTACATATTGTCAATTTGTTGAAAAGAAAATCTTAAAAATTATGACTCAGCACAGTCCATGATGAGAAAATGTATGTGTATGTTTTACTGCCCTTCCATCTTCAAGGGCCCAGTAGAGTCCCCTAGAAGAGCAAAAAAAATGTAAATTTCAAATGCCTGTAAATCAAAGTCTGATTATAGTGTCAAAGAAAAAATTGGCAGGACAACTACTTATGCTATGCTAATTAAATAATGTTGGACAGAGTTTTCAAACATATATGGAAAGGTGGTATAAAGGTGTTTAAAAAAGTGCACTTAGTAAAATATCGAATTTCAGCCTGCCTCTTAAATATATCATTAATGTTTACACAATGAACATGTTTAGATGACCCTTTGTTAAAAAAGATTGCATTTTCCCATTTTTTTAATTATTAAACATTTTAAACTACATTACCCATAAGCCTCTGCCATTCTATCGTTTGAACGCGAGTAATATTAGCGCTGGTATTTGGAGTTTATTGGAGTTGTGCTTAGGGTAAGGGTTACGATTTCGGTAAAGAGGTAATTTCTCACGACATAGCAACACTGCATTGTTAACTGAAGGTGTTACTGACGTAATAATTACAGTCAAACGGACTTTGCAACATTAAGCGGTATATAATTTGGGTTAAAAGATAGTCCAATCACAGCGAGTTCTGCGAGAGCCAAGGGAACGTCAAAGCCAATGGCAACCCAGTTGAGCAGAGGCGTCACACTAACTTGTACATATATGGTCATTTATGCCGGGAGCTTCCGGGTTCCTGTGGTGAATGGACAGAAGCTGCAGTTACCCTGATGCAGCAAGAAATACGTTGATTAAAGGTGTTTTTTTTTGTTTTGTGTTTTAACGAAGGTATAATGATTCCCATTGTATTGAATAGGCTACATTGTTTACACTAATATTAGTGTACAGTACTTAAACTTTTTTTAAAAGTTTGCATATACTGTGTGAAAAATAAATGTCAAAATGTTTCATTTGCTTAAAAAACACCTCTGAAGATTATTTAAACACAATATTTTTCTACTACTCAATTTTCCTTCTGTAATATTTACAATGTATTTATAGTGTATTAAAGGTAAACAATTTATCACATCTACGTTTCATGGAAATGGACCCTAAAAACTTGACATTCTTAGATCCACCAGTTGAACTATAGGAATAGAAAACAAACAAACAAAAAACATCATGACATCAATCACTCATTGTCTAGTCATTTTACAGTTTTTATTGATATGTCAAACTTTTCGCAGATAAACATAGTGCCCAGAACAGTCTCTCTCCAGTTTATTCCACTATGAAAAAAAAGAAAAGTTGATAAAAAAAAATGCATAGAGGTAACTAAGTGAAAACAAACAAACAAAATTGCAACAGAAACTCCCTTCAAAAAACATAAGTTTAATATTCAAAAATAAAAAGGGAATTTGTTTACAGAAATCCTGACAAAAGATGCCAAAGAATAATCAAGGCTACAGTTGAAAATATATTGTTTTCTTCCCTTTATCAACCAAATAGGCAAAAATTATTAAGAACAATGCTCCAATATTTTACAATTATCACCTTTAAAAATATATATCCTGTAATCACTGTTTGATTCTATTGTGAATAAATGCAAAACAAATAAATGGTTAATAATAATAATAATTATTATGTGTGTATATATATATATATATATATACAGGAGTGCTTATAGTAGAGATTGGAGTGATGAAAGTAGAGGAAAAATGAATACAAGCAGAAATGCTAAGACTGGAGGTTGGCAGTAAAGGACTGAGAGCAGATGTGTCACACAAGAGAGGAAGATCTGGAAGCTTTTGAATGGGCTGATATTGTGAAGAGCTGATGAAGAATGATTAAGTAATCTGTGAGAAATCCTGCAAGAAGAAACAAAGATAATTTATCGCATGATGAACAACAAAAACACTGACAACAACAAATGGCAGAATACAACATACTGTAACTGCAGTGTGCATAGCAGTAATTGTACAGTATTGTCTGTTGGTGTGGATGCTAAAATACTTCTCATTATAGTTATTGGTCTTTGTGTGAACAACTTTAAGTGATCTGATTGCCCAAATTCATTGAAGATCTGATTTGTAGCACTTGAAAAGTTAAACTAGGATTTCCATTCTCTTGCTTCTAAGACAGATGTGTTCAGTAACATCACCATAGAAAGAAAGGCAGACTATGAGGTGTGGACAGATATCATGTACTGTTGAAACAGGAAGAGGCGGCACCAATTTGTAAAGATTAATAAAGAATACAATGGACTTCATTTAAACTTCATGATATAAACACTCTTACAATGGGCACAATCTGATGGGAGCTGTGGTGATGGCCAATAACAGCAGTAGGAGTAAAAGTTGTAGAATTTTGTACAAGTACTCTTGTGCAATATAATATGATTATTGGATGAATTATTACTACTACAACATGCTCTTTGTTGAGTGTTCTTCCTGATGGGCTAAGTGAACCAAAATTTAAGAAATATCAAATGCTGAGAAAAATGTATCTGACGTACCATTGGAAGTGTTTGCCTTTGCAGCTTTTGGTCTTCTTCATAAATGCACAAGATGGTCAAATTCAAATCTCATGACAGGCCTTCCTGAAATATAAACATGTTGAGACAGTGTGTTAAAATGATCTGTGACCAAAATATTTGATTAACACATAATATAAGGATGCGTTCATTAAAGCAAATCAGTTATAACTAAGAGTCTTCAACATTACCTGTGAAGGGTTGATCCTTTGAAGGACTTGTTCAGCCCCCTTGACAGCTTCTTCAATATCAGCATTGGGAGCGTGGAGTTGAAGTTCCCTGTTAATTCTAGCAGAGCGAGAGAGAGAGAGAGAGATTTTACAAGAGATGGCTTCTTTAAAGATCTGCTGGATTACAGGTTGTTGTGGAGTATGTAATCCGACATAACTGCAAGACAGAAAAAACACTGAATTACAATTACATCACAAAAAGATATTAAAGGCATGGCAAACTTAGTGGTTTCTGTGCTTTACAAATAGTGTAGAGTAAAAACACAGTTACTGTTGTAAAATCCTGGTAAGTGTTGTGGTTATTGTGTGTTAGTAAATACAAATACCAGAGTAAAACTATGGTTACTATGGTAAACCCATAGTAAATGTCGTGGTTATTGTGTGTTAGTAAATACAAATACCAGAGTAAAACTATGGTTACTATGGTAAACCCATAGTAAATGTCGTGGTTATTGTGTTTTAGTAAATACAAATACCAGAGTAAAACTATGGTTACTATGGTAAACCCATAGTAAATGTCGTGGTTATTGTGTGTTAGTAAATACAAAGTCCAGAGTAAAACTACGGTTACAGTAGGAGAAGCATGGTAAATATGCTGTAGTTACTGTGTGTGTATTGGCTACACATGACGTGGTCAAGCAAAAGTTAGGCTAGTATTGTAAAAATATGCTAAATGTGTGGACTTTTTACACGAACACGATTATCACGCGATATTGGGTTGGGTGCTTTGTTGTGCTTGTATTAGTCATGTCTAAAAGCTGAAGACCCATATGTCACATCATTATTTATTTAAAACTGCAACAGGTCTATAAACAGTACAGGTTAGCTTAGGCTAATGACAATAGTAGGCTAGCTGAGCAGCCCACTGACCCATAATTTGAGCATAAACTGCCCTTTAAAAACACGACCCTGTCTAACGTGATGCAGAAATACTGAAATAATTAAAACAATACGCTTAACCACGTGATATCATTACAAAAAGAAGAAGAAAAAAATATATTTACCCTTGCTTACCTGTTTGAAGGTGTACGCGCATCAGGTGAACTGAACGAGCCTCGCTGGTGACGTCACTGCCGCTGAAGATGATGCGTGTTATTTGGACGCATCTGCTCTCCACCGAAATGAGACTTAGGTCTCTGCAGAGCAAAAGTGGGCGTTTATCACCATGTGGGTGTTTTGAAACTGCTGGGTGTTTCTGAATCATGCAATCTAAATGATCCCCCTTACCCAACCCCACCCCTAAACCTAACGTCACTATTACATCAACTAATCAGGTATCATAGTGTAAAAACACCTTGATCTCGTAACTCCCATTACTTTCCTGCAGAGACCTATACTTGACCGAAATTAATGGGAAGGATTGGCGTGTCATATGCACGCAAAAATGGCATTTGGCGTATGCATTACACGCAAATAGAAAGTGTAAAGTCGTGTTATTTATACGCAGACTGATGAGAACGGGTTGAAATGTTAGTACACAAACCCGATGCAGCCTAAGTTTTAAAGGTATTTGAGCACAAGTAGGCCCAATAGATTTAAACACTATTTATACTTGTTTATATTCAAATAATAAAAAAAAAAATCATTCAAAATTGAATTTTCATTTTGCTAACCCGCATCGTACAATGGCATGTGTAGGGGGCCCACTGACATTGAGAGTATACAGGGCCTAGAATTTGGTGCTACACCCCTGGCCCAAAGATTCATTATGAACACTCATCAAACCACCTGAAAAATATATTATGGTATTAAATTCGGAGCAAGATCAGTAAGATGTTTTTTACAAATTGTGGATTTTTTTTTTTTTTTTTTTTTTTTGAAGTATACAATTAGACAGTTAAGGATTGGCACATAAGGCCCCAAGTGGCATGTTGTTTTTAGTTGTATTATTTTTAAATGTAATTAATGGGCTTACTGCAATTAGTAGGATTCAGTATTTTAATGAATTAAATTTTCTTTGCAAAGATATATTTGCTTTTTTTTATTAAAACCTAGAGTCTATAGTTTCATTTCCATTCATAGTGTTGCTGTTATTGCATAATTAATTCATTTTAATCTTCTATTAAAATATGAGCAATTAAATATTAAACACTGCATGTAAATATCCATGTGCCTGTATATAAGTCATAGAATACATTTACACTTCAGATGGATCTCTTTTACAGGGATTCTGCTTTGTCATTGTGCTTTGTCAATAAATAATTAAACTGAATTGTTAATTTAGTATTTTACATTAATAACACTTAATTATAAGTATTATATAAAAAGCCATTTATATATTCTGCAAAAGTTTAGTTTAAGCAGGCAGGGGACCATCTTATCACAAAAATAGCCACTTTCAATATTTTACAGTTTTTCCTGTAACAAATACATTTGCAAATGTTTCTATTTTTTTTTTTTTTTCTGTGACCCCCATTAGATATTAAATCATCATCTTGCACATGTTTAACTTGTATCTAAATATGTTACAATTTAAAAGTAAATGCACATTGTTCTTAAGGGGGCATCTTCCTCAGTCTTACCCTATAATTCATAAAATATGGAACATCTAGTAAAGCTTTTTCAATTTCCAATGTAAAGATTTCACAAGCTTAGCAATTTAGAAAAATAGCTACTGCAGTAGCAGTAATGAGAATTTTAATTTGAGGGATTTATGAATAAATTCATAAACTCATTGGAATATATGTATTATAAACATTCTTACAGTCTAAGTGAATGAAAAAAAAGTGCAATGAGGGATTCAAGCAAGTAAAAATCAATAGACTCCAATTTCATTTGAAGATCAAGGATGCTGAATAAATGAACAGCTCTTGTACGGGAGGTCTTATGGTATTTTGCTGTAGTGGTCTGCAGACATATCAGGTGTGATGATATAAGTAAATGCATTAACTCTGGTTCTGTCTGTCATGGCAAAGCCTTGCTCCCCTAAGCTCCTGTGTCCTTCCTGGAGCCGTGTTTGGAGGTGGAGTCCAGTGAGCATTCCCTGCTGCTCGGACATGGTATGGATAACATTAATCAGGTGTCCACCGAGCATAACAGCTCAGAGAGAATGACTGGCTTAAAGCACTTAAGAAGAAAGGAGTTGAGATGTTCCTCAACTTTCCTGAGACATGTCGTTTAATTGGACACGGGTGATTGGCTGGACAGAAAACAGTCAATTGTGGCCTCAATGGAGCTGGTCAAATGTAAACAAGGTATATGTAACTATATATATATATATATATATATATATGTATGAATGTATATATGTATGTATGAATGTATGTATGTATGTATATATGTACTTTAAAGTGTTGTTGCTTCTTACGGATGGCAAAGTTGAATCGCGGCATGCGACAAGGTTGTACTTTATCTCATTGCCTCAGGGAAGCAGGGACAATTATATATTTTTAAAAGCCTTTGTTGCTGTTAATACCAGTCTAAACATAGAAAGAAATATTGAACTGCTAGTGATAATGATAAATTGATTGCACTGTGTCCTCTATTTTCAATACCACATCAAACGTCTGTGAGATTTCTTGTAGTCAAAAAACACTCATTTTGAAAGGCAAAGGGGTATGTAAGACTTGTTTTATCAAAAACACACTTCATACTATACTGTACATTGTAAAGATGTCAAGCTAAAAGAAAAAAGTAAACTCAACTGACACTGAACAGCATGATGGGACTGGGGCTAGGTGTCACACTTTTTACTTCAATGGATTGTTTAAAGCCCTGGATACAAAAACACATTTTCACTGCAATTGCCCAGGAAAGATACTTAAAACGTGCTGGGATTTTACATTCCATATTAACAAAAAATTATGATTATATTAATACCATTTGAAAGTTTGGAGAAGTAATATATATGCCTAAAGTGTAAGTGACCTAATATTATTGTACTTGCTAATTGGACTGATTATTGAACTATTAAACAGTTGTAATGGTGAAAATGTGTGATGTTGCCTAACTAACTGTATTTTAAATATAAAAACTTTTAATTTAGATTTTTTTTTTGTTTTACCTCAGCATGCTTAGACCTATTTTCTGGCGTTAATGAAGCATTAATGTCTAGCCCCAGAGTCAATGGACTCAAACCCTGGACGGCCCCGGCCAAATTTAAACCCTGCTTCCAAGTCTTTTGGATACATAGTGCTCAGTAACGGAAGTGTCAGACTGATAAATCAGCAGAGCACTCAGTGGATAAAGTTCAGCAAAACAATTGCACACATCCTGATCGGGTAAAAGCAGATGACTAAACATCTTGTATGTAACATAATCAATGAGATGCTTAAAAAGTCCTGTCGAACATCCAAAGAATATAAATCCATTAGTGCTGTAATGTAAAATGAGCTATATAACATTTAACTGAAACTCTCTACCTAGTTAAGTCAAGTTCTTCATAAGAAACAACACAGCAAGCAGAAAGCGATCACAACCAGGAATAGACAGAATAAACAAACACTTCTTCTGATGATCAGGAAAGAGAATGAGGTAACGCCGTCTGTCAGCAACATAAGAGACAGTGGAGATGAGCAGGATACCGCTGAGCATGCAACAGGTCGAAAGAGAATTAAACCATATTGCTCATTAAGATATAAAAGCGTGAGTGTATCAAAGAAGCCTTGCACAGCAGTAGGCAGGAAAATAAGGAGTGTTTCCCACACAGTTCACACCACTTTTTGTTCCAGGAACTTTTGTTTCTGCTGATAATGAGCATGGCTGTCTTCCATCCTCATTGTGGTCCTCCTTTTATTCTTACACTGCCATACAAAGCCTCCTCTGATCACAGAAACACACCAGCGAAGGAGATAGAGGAGAAGGAAATCAATGGCTCCATTCATTTAAGAGATAAACCACTTTAGGCTTTAATTATTTCCTCCTTGTAGTTTTATGAGTTTCCTTACCACTGGATACCTAGGTGAATACCGACTGACTGCACAGCAAAGATAAAACGCTTTAACTTTCCACATTTGAGAAGAAAAGTGCTGTTTAATGAGTTAGAGACATTAAAGAGCAGAGAGAAAGTGCACGCAAATGGGATCCACCCAGTGTCCCTGTATCTGACATGGTTCAAGCTCACACACTTGAGAGTCATTTCTAAACGAGCAACACTCTCCCGCTCTCGCTTTCCCTGCTGTGCATCACTTTACATTATAAACACAAAGGATGAATAAAAGCAGAATTTAGTTCTATTTTATGTCAATAACCATCACTTTATATACTATAACAATCCAAGTTCTATTTTACATCAGTAGCCTTCACTTCATTTATTTTTACAATCCAAGTGGTCAGGGTTTGACTTTTAGCATGGGCTAGCATGCTTAGCTATTAGCAATATTGTAAAATATTATTAAAATTTTAAATAATGGTTTTCTATCTTAATGTATTTTAAAATGCAATTTATTTCTGTGATGCAAAGCTGAATTTTCAACATCATAAATCTAGTCTTCAGTGTCACATCATTCTTCAGATATCATTCTAATATTCTTATTTGCTGCTCAAGAAACACTTATTATTGCTAAAAATGTTGAAAACAGTTGTGCTGCTTAATGTTTTTTTTTTTTTCTTGAAACTATGATACATTGTTTATTCAGGATTGAATATTAAATTGAATATTGAAGGATGACTAAATATTGATGTTGAGGATTGATGAATATTTCTTTCTTTCTTTCTTTCTGGCCATGTGGATATGTTTGCACCAACTCTGCAATTCAGCATTACAATAAAGTCAAGTGATGTTTATTCATATAGCACTTTATAAGTACACACCTAGATCATTGTCATGGACCAGTGGTAGTTTGAATTTTTTTGCGAGCCAGTACAAAATTTTTCCAGAACATCGCTTTGGCAAGTTTTTTCAAAAACTCTCCAAATAACCATTGTTTTGGCCTGACTTTATTTCAAATGAGATCACATCACATCACATCAATTCATTCTTCATTTTTGCTTTAAACAAGTAACAAGCAATACAAGAATGAGAAATGTTTAATTTTACAATCCACAGCCCTGATTTTACTGTATACTCTTGTATGTAAGAATTTAGTCATCATAATAATTTATTTCACACTACATGTCTCATAAAAAAAATAAAATAAAAAAAAATAAAAACTTTGTTGAGTACCTTGAAATCCTAGAGTACTCATTAAAGGTTGTTTCAGCCCGTGCAATTTCTTTGCTGACTCAACCCAACCCGTGAGGACACACTTACATTCAATAGATGAGAAAGACAAGAGCAGATGAAAATATCCCTGAATTATAGATTTAATTTTCTATTTAGACGCAATCCAAAGGCTTGGTGAGCACAATCCACACATTCTAATGAGTAAGTATAGCCATGTTATTGCTCTGCCCATATTTGAGGTAATCCATCCAGCCCTGCAATCATCTTGATTTGGCCCTGGAGAAGCTATTTGGTGATTGCTGTGCTGTTTAATTTGCCCTCAGTCAGCTGCTGTCTTGATGCATCAGCCAGTGGCTGCTCTTATGTGTGTGTCGTATAATCAGTCTGAGAAGCCTAGGTTACCTCTGATTGTCATTGTTAATGATCGGGGAACGTTTGATTCATTCGCCCGAGGCAAGAGATCCTTTAAAAAATAAAAACACACATAGACAAGGCTTCATGAGACAAGTGACATTTTTATTTATTTAATGGAATGGCACATTATAAACTGACTGGATGAAAAGTCATTATATAGACACTCAGCAGATGCTTTTTAGGAGGCACTTTATATTTTCACCTTAATTCAAGACATTTGTGTCTTTTTTGTGAATTTGAAATGCATTAATGTCAACATGAATAAGAACAGGACAGCATTTTGGCATTACGAATGGGTCATAACGGACAGTTAATCACCCAATTGTCTAGTTGAATATTGAAGACTTTTTTTATATAAGAAATTAATTGTTTTATTCAGAAAGGGTGCACTAAACAAAATAAAATAATAATAATAATAATAATAATAATAATAATAATAATAATAATAATAATAATAATAATAATAATAATAATAATAATAATAATAAATTAAAAATAAATGTTCTCAAATTCTTATGAATGTTCTTTAAAACGTATATTCATTCATATAGATGTCCCACAAACATATTGAGAACCACAAATTATTTCAACACTGATAAATAAGAATAAATGTTTATTGAGCAGAAAATCAGCATATTAGAACGATGACACTGAAGACTGGAGTAATGGTGCTGAAAGTTCAGCTTTGCCATCACAGAAATAAATGACACTTTACTACATATTCAAAAATAAACTATTTGTATTTACATTTTATATCAGCGCTGCTGCTACAGCCATCAACAGCTGGGTGTTTTTGGCTGATTTATTATGTTTTTAAAGTATCCCAACACATGCAAGTAAAAAAACTGTCAGCAAAAATAGTCAGTATTCCCTTGTTTAAATGGTTTTGAAATAAAAAAAGTAGCCTATGTAAATGCCCTTTGTCCAAATGGGTTCAAATGAACTCAAAACCAATTATACATGACTACCTTTGTCCAGATAGTCAAATAATCATTCAGACAACCCACTGACTAGCTGATTCTGAAAATACTGTATGTTTTTCCTGTCATCTCTAGCAGTTTTCATTTATTATTGCCTATTCAGTTGACTGCATTTGACTACTGAATCCAAAGTTGGATCTAAAGCCAAAGCATCTACAATCCTGAAATTACATCCAAGAGCTCTATTATTACATTCAGACATTTGTAAGACCAGGGTCTCGTGCTTATAAATGTGTAATTACCATATCTACAACATGTCATCAGTGAGCTTGTTTTATCATGCAAATGGCACTCTTTAGTAAATGCACCTCAGTGTAATACCACACACAGCTGCATGAACTGACATGCAAATGAGACGCTGTAGACAAATGTAAGAGAAAAGAGGGTATGCTTTCAGGATCTATTGCATCAATCCAGACAGCCCCATATCAGAAAAGCTCTCGTTGAATAATACATATGTGGGCCCCAAAAGTAATAACACTGATTCATTATGATTGGTCTCAGTTTGTATAGATGGATACGCTATGGAAATAAAGCATAAATGAATCTGCCTTTAAAGCCAAGCCATACTGAATCAACATAGCAGAGCTATTTACATGGTAAATACTGTTATTTGCCACTGCCAGAGCCATTCAGACCGTGAGGATGCAACCCGAGGTTTCCAGCTGAATGCAATCTACTCCTTTGGAGTGGCAGAAACAATAAACTCTAATGAGTGGTCCATCTCCAAAATATTATTTACAGTAGAAGCATATATATATATATATATATATATATATATATATATATATATATATATATATATATATATATATATATATATATGAAGAGTTCAGATGCAAAAACCTCTAAGTGCCATCTGAAATTTTCATCTAAAATTTGAATTTTTAATAAGCTCCTATGCTTAGGTTGAGTCATTTTACTTTAATGGCAATGTGCAGGTCCTTTTCCGGGCTATTAAAGTGAAATAACTGGACATAAATATAGGAGCCTGAAAAAATTCCTAATTTTAGATGAAAATTTCAGATGGCATTTAGAGGTTTTTGCATCTGAACTCTTCATATATATATATATATATGAGTGCATTTAGCAAGCAGCCCTTTCAAGAGGCCTTGTTGGGTGCCAGCTGCTTTTAAATTGCCTCAGCACCATTTCCTCTGCAGAGAATAAAAGGGGAAATTAAGGCATTGTCGACAGAAGAAGCCTTTTCTCGTCATTCTCCTTCCCAGACACACAGTTGGAGGGGATGGAGCTGGGGATTTATACTGTAGACTTGAAAGCAGTTGTTTGTCAGCCTATTTAGTCTACTGCTTGATACAAATCGTATTCTGCATAAAAGTACTTATACCATATTCTGTAGGCCGGGAGCTTAGATACACACACACACACACACACACACACAGAGAGAGAGAGAGAGAGAGAGAGAGAGAGAGAGAGCACTTTTTTGCAGCTTGTTATAGCTCCTTTCTCTTAATATTGATATTCACAATCTTCCTGCTCGGACTGTGAATGTGAAGAAGCATCGCTTCATGAATACAGTGGCACAATAGACCTCTTCAGGTTGTAGATGCTGGAACAAAGAGAAATGGCAGCGTAAGTGGTAGTTCTGTCAGAGATGTCAGCAAGTGTTATGTCAATTATCTGTTCATTTATTTATTTATTCTTAATGCTGCTTCCACTTTACAGATCTTTAACATCTGTCATTTGTCGCTTCATGTTTGCATCACCCATCAGTTTCGGACCTCTCCTGTTGACCAGAGGTGGGCTCCTCACCCCCTGTGCTGATGTTCTTTGTTAGGAATATGTACGCCAAAGGAAATGATTCCAGTCCCACACACTCACGCAAAATCATATTAATATTCATATTGCTTTAAGTCGTTCTGGCAAAATTAGCATTTTCAAGTCAAGAGTATCTTTTTCCTATAGGGTTTTAGAATATCGATTTCGTGTAACTCAAGGGCTGTGGTTAACATTACTTGAAAAGGCTTTGAATGTTTTCTTCAACAATAAAAACTAAACAGTCATAACTCATAATTTTTTTTAAAAGCGATTGCATTTCTGAATATTATAAATTGAATATAATAAATTCATGTTTGGAGGTTTGGAATAATGTGAAACTCATATCAAAAAATGTTAAATATAGTAATAACAGTAAATTATGCATAAATACAAGCAATTAAACAAGACCAAATCTTAAACTTAATACTATAGTAAGTATATGTAGTAATTTATATTACTCAATAGCTATTTGTGTAGATATAACAACATCACTATTACATAAAATATCATCACACAGACTACATTTTAGTTTAAAATTAATAATAAATAAGTAAATAAAAACAAAATAAAATAAATTCAAAAGCCATGGTGAACTAATCTTCACGGCTGGCTTACTAAATAAAGCCATAATTGAACAACTCTATAAGAGTTGTTGAGTGAACTGGCTCTGGTTGTTTATATTCACATATGACAGTGATAACTGTACTTTCTGATATTTCTGACAGGTAAATGGTGCCAAAATAAAATTTTATCTCCCTGATCTATGCTGTGTGATGGGGAAATCTGAGGATTAATAACTTTGAAATTGTATTTGCCACTTTTTTTCATGGTGATACAATCCCATGTTCCTGGAATGAGCCACTTTGGCTTGGGGAAATCTCCATCCCTGAGATGCCTTCATACGTGATTTCTAGTGGCTGTTGGTGAAATGGTAGGCAGCGTGCCTATGAATCCTCTACAAAACAAACCTTCAAAAAGTCAACTGATAAAAGTGTCATCAGATAGCTAAAAGTTTCGCTGTCTTCCTTGAAAATCAGATGGAGAATATGAGAGAGGTGGAAAGGGAAGGGAGAAATAGAACAAGTGGAGGAGGATAAATCCCTTTGCTGAGTGTGCTGTGCATCTCAATTAGCTTCATCTCTAGCCCTCAAGACTTTGTTTAAGGTAACACATCCAGAAGGCATTTTAGTAATCAGTAACCTCCTTGACTCAAGTTACCCAGGAAAATCTAGGGTTTATTAGATTTTTGCAAGAGTACTTTTCTCCCTTTTTCTTTACAAGAGGGCATGTTGGACGTAAATGTTGAATGTTGTATTACTTTCAAAATAATTCAAGCCGATCCCAAATTACCAGTTATTTTCTCTGTTTTATTTTTTGTCGATCAGTTTTAGGCCCTGTCCACATGAATGCAGTTATTTTTTTTAAACCACAGCCTTTTCTACATGGTTTGGCTGTTCATCCACATGCAAACACAGCACCAGGTTACTGAAACTGAATATTTCTGAAAATGCCTGCCAGGGTGAAAATGTTTTAAAACTCTGGTTGCAGTGTTATCGTGTATACAACGAAACCTGAGTTTTTGGCTTGTGATGTCGGAGCTACACTGTTATCTTCGCCAACTGGAAACTTTTTCAGGCTTCTGACTGGCCAACATGGCTTTACGGTTGAGATTATATTGCCACCTGTAGGTTTGGCATGCTCTTGACAGCAATTCATATCATGAGTTGTAATAAACATGTAATAAACATGGCATTAGGGTTAAATCCAAAATGGTCACCATTGCATCGTCTTTTAGCTTCAATCTTTCTGAAATGCCTGGCAAATTATGTCTTGTTTGTAAAGGAATCCATGGTAAAACGAAGTGAACAAAGGACCGAGTTCTTACTGACAAAGTCTGGAACTTAATTTAAAGTAAACTTCATCCACTCTTTCATAATGTTGGGATCAGTCAGAAGGCAGTGCAAAGATTCAGTTTTTCCATAACAGAGCAGGCAGTGGGCATTGATCTTATGCATTTATCGATATACAGTTATACATAATTATAACAAAAAATATAATTAAAGAGGTGGTTGATTGCGATCATTGCGACTTTTTTTAAAAAAGTTTGTTATTGTGTAATCTTGCTGTTTGAGCATGAACAATGTCTGCATAGTTGGGAAGCTGAAGGTTTAATGCAAATGTATATATGTTGTCTTTTAAAATTCTGGCAGTTTAATGCCTACAAAAACGGCTGGTAAGGGACTACAACAAGTTACTTCCCGGGCTCGTGATGTAACAAACCAAGGGTAAAGGCAGCAAAGGGGGCAAGGCCATGCTGCACTGCTGTAGAGAAGAGAAAGAGAAAATTATAGGTGCATGTAAAAATCTCTTCATATATGAATCGTGATTCAGTCTTCTGTCTATTCTAATGAATTCACAAGTTTCAAAATCAGTGTTCTAAAGCAGCGGTTCTTAATTCTGTTCCTCACGTCCCCCTGCTCTGCACACTCTCTGCATCTCTCTCTCTCTCTCTCTCTCATTCAGCTCAGCTCCAACAATGAACTGTTTAAATTATACACTTATTTTCACTTAGTGTCCGGTTTGGGGACCATACGATTTCGTCGCTGCTTTTTGCGGATGATGTTGTCGTGTTGGCATCCTCAGACCAGGACCTTCAGTGTGCATTGGGACGGTTTGCAGCCGAGTGTGAATCGGCTGGGATGAGAATCAGCACCTCCAAGTCCGAGGCCATGGTTCTCAGTCGGAAAAGGGTGGATTGCCCACTTCAGGTTGGTGGAGAGTTCCTGCCTCAAGTGGAGGAGTTCAGGTATCTTGGAGTCTTGTTCACGAGTGAGGGAAGGATGGAACGTGAGATTGACAGACGGATCGGTGCAGCTTCTGCAGTAATGCGGTCGCTGTACCGGTCTGTCGTGGTGAAGAAGGAGCTGAGCTGTAAGGCAAAGCTCTCGATTTACCGGTCAATCTACGTTCCTACTCTCACCTATGGTCCTGAGCTGTGGGTCATGACCGAAAGGACAAGATCCCGGATACAGGCGGCCGAAATGAGCTTTCTCCGTCGGGTGGCTGGGCGCTCCCTTAGAGATAGGGTGAGAAGCTCGGTCACTCGGGAGGAGCTCAGAGTAGAGCCGTTGCTCCTCCACATCGAGAGGAGCCAGCTGAGGTGGCTCGGGCATCTATTTCGGATGCCTCCTGGACGCCTTCCCAGGGAGGTGTTCCAGGCACGTCTCACCGGGAGGAGGCCCCGGGGAAGACCTAGGACACGCTGGAGGGACTATGTCTCCCGGCTGGCCTGGGAACGCCTCGGGGTCCCCCCGGAAGAGCTGGAGGAAGTGGCTAAGGAGAGGGAAGTCTGGGCGTCTCTGCTTAGACTGTTGCCCCCGCGACCCGGCCCCGGATAACCGGAAGATGATGGATGGATGGATGGACTTATTTTCACATAGCTCTGAGATGCATTAAACATTGCGTGTAGCTACCGTACTCTATTAAAGTTTTAATCAGGATAAAAACTTACATTAAAAGCTAACATAAGCAGTAGCATTTACAAATAAAATATATCTAAAAGTATGAGACAACAACAACAACAAAAAAACACATAAGCCTACCATTAAAAGCCATTCTTGCACTGGTTCTGCACGATCCTCTTCTATAACATCCTCTGCTTCTCAATCAGGCTCAAAATAATAAGCGATATTAACTATACCGTTGTTTACAATACAACTGGAGCACATGCCACTGAGGTAAGGGGCGGGATGTTTAGATCAACCTAGAGGTGGTTTAGCCAATCAAAACACACTGGGTTAGCTAAACAAATCAGAACCCATTACCTATTTCTGAGGGAGGGGCTTCATAAAAACAGGAAATGATCAGTGCGTTTCTCAGAGAAGGGACAAGAGCGGTGTGGAATAAAGGTTAAGTTATGTGAAAAAAACAATGTGTTTTTATTATTATTTTATATTTTTATGATTTTTATTATTATTATTTTTATTTTATTTTTACTTAGGGCAGCTGCAGAGCTTATGATAGACATAACATTTCACATACAGTAACATAACATGTTCATGCTATATAAACAAATTAAAACTTCTGATCTTCAAGTGCTTCTCTCACAACATCAGTATAGAAGGTATTGATACTTAAAGATAAAACCGTCCCATCTCCACCATCACAATTCTTCTTATCTTACAGATAAAAAGAGACAAACGCCAATGCACATGACTGCCTCTCTGAAATGCCCTTGTGACACTGGGTGTACCGTTCATTTTACGCTTGCTTTGCCATCAAGTGTGATGAGGTACCTTATCAACCCTCCAAATCAACCACCTGTGATCTACAGCATCAGGGTACATCGACTCCATTTACTGGCTTTAAAACCTTCAGATTCAAAGATTTAAGCAGCAGCGGGCCACTTTGAATCACAATTAATCGGGATTCTGCACATCAGTGTTTCACCTCATCTAGATGTGCATTAGTTTATTGCCGAGCCAGATGAGGCTAAACTAAGTCAAAGTAGTTCTTTCCAATCATGCAGTCTCATTAAAAACTCTTGGAAAGAGACCACAAATAAACTGTGTTTGTGAAACATATATAGAGCCTTCCTGTATCAACAACACCAATGCAAAGTTTTTGAAGGTTTTCAAAAGCGCATTTGAAGTGTGATTATGTCACAGCCTCACAACGTAAGCTGTCCCAATTCAGGATGGACCCTCCAAAGACCCTATTCCAAGGCAGACTGCATCACCGCAGCGCGACGAAGGTTGGCATAATTTAAAAGTAACTTCAAATGTACCCTCTGTTTCCCAGAAAAATTAAGTGCACATCTGATGGATACTTCGCACCCCAACATATCCCAGAAATTCTTATGTTTAGATGAGGATGGAATTTATATAAAAAAACATGGAGGATGACAGTTCTATGGGGGAATTCACAATGAAATGTAAATATTGTGTTTTCATTTACTCAAATACCTAGCAAAACAAGTGTAAAAATCCAGGGTAAAAAAAAAAAAAAAAAAACTAAAACAAAAAAAAAGCCCACAAACAATAAGACAACAACTATTTCAGGGAATAGTCTTATTTTCTAATGTTAAGATGTGAAACCTTTTTTATATTTTGTGCATCCATTTTCTCTTGTTTTAGAACTATTTTGGGGAAAGACTTAAACATACCAAGTAAGCAAGTTCATAGACACATTTTTTGCTGAAATTCATTGTGCTGTTTTTGTTAACAGGCATGGTTTATTTGCTCTGCCTTAGGATTGCAAGTGTCCTGGGACAGGTGAGGGAGTGAGTGGAAGCTGGTGGAGGGAGGATATCAAATTCCAGAGAGAGAAGAGAGAAGAGCTTAGGAGAGAGAAACAGAGGAGAGAAGAGCACAGGAGAGCAAGAAGAGAATGGAGGGACTGTTTTCTCTTCTTGAGATAATGCTTAACAAATACATTATTTATTAGCCATTCTTTATTAGGCAAGAGAAAACAGTGGAAAGAATGGCTACATTACAATTTTTCAATATAATGTGGTGAGTCGGCTGCCTCCCCCCCAATTATCATCATCACCTTGTCCCTTAATCGCCGCCCTTCACCAGGCTCCCAACAGGAGTGGGTGTGTGAGAGAGGAGGGGAGCTGAAATACCCATGCCGGCGGTGTGTGATGAGGCTCACCTGACGCAAACGGAGCCTCATCACCGCTTCTGTTTCAATGCCGAGCTCGCCTCTCCTCTGGGGACCGGTCTCATCCCTGTGCATGCATTCTGGTGTCTTTGTGGGTCCAGCATGGGTGCGTAGAGGGACTCCCGTGCCGCCAGAACCACACCCCGTTACATGGCCGTCGGGCCAGGATGCCTGGCTGTCTAGTCCCTTCAAGCACCTGGTGGTTATTAAGCCTCTTATTAAGAAACCAAAACTAGATCCTAGTAAACTGGCAAATTATAGGCCTATTTCAAATCTTCCATTTATGTCTAAAATTTTAGAAAAAGTTGTGTCTGCTCAATTGAGCTCCTTCCTGCAAAAACATGATCTGTATGAAGAATTTCAGGCTCCACCATACAGAAAGTGCACTTGATAAAATTACAAATTACTTGCTTCTTGCGTCAGATCAAGGCTGCATCTCATTGCTAGTTTTACTTGATCTTAGTGCTGCGTTCAACACCATAGATCATGACATACTCATCGATTACAAAACTATACAGGTACTGTATTCAAGGGCAAGCTCTAAGATGGTTTACTTTTGTACATTTGTTCACATTGTGGGCAATCAGCCCCCTCGAGAGCCAAAGCTGCATGCTCACCCCCAAGTAAACAATGCACAAACTGTATGTATCTCCACTCATAATATAGCGAGGGCAGGGAGGAACACACAGCCTGAAACACTGCTCACTTTCACCCTTATGCTTTGTTTTCTCTGTGGCCTTGGACATTGTTCTTGTATTATTCTTTTCTGACAGACAACACCAAATAAGACTCACAACAGATATTTGACTGACACAACACTGAGTGCTTCACTGATGCCGGTTCCATCTCACATGCTTTTATAGCTTCCTGGTCGCTACATCACCCGCCCTTCCATTGGACTGATTACACATATGATTCAGAGCATGGTCACGCTGGGAGCCTTTCCAAAGTGTCTTTGGAAGCAGCTCAAGTTCCTGAAGGGGAACTACAGGAGGATCTCTGTGACAAGAAATTTAAAATAAATTGTCATAAATTCAATAAATATAATGAGAAGAAGAAAAACCCAGGAAAACAAAGATTTGTTAGTAGGAACTAAAAATATTATTATTATTATTATTATTATTATTATTATTATTATTATTATTATTATTATTATTATTTATTGTTATTATTATTATTTGACCAGGTAAATGAAACCATTTGGATAATGTAAACATGTTTTACTGGACTTATGCTCACACATAATAGAGGACAGTTACATTATGTGCAATTATTGAGCATTACTTGCTGACAAAAGTAGCTTGTAAATAAGCTACATTCATTTTTAGCAGCTGAGCTACATGCTAATAAATCATTTAGTCATGTTAATATCTATGTGTTCACCTAAATCATACCTGTAGATCCAGGTTTCTTTAATCTTAAATTTTTCATGGTCCTAAATGAAAAATGGCCCTGACATGCCCAAGTGTTCTTGTCCACTGCCGCTGTGGGACAGCTGACATATGCTCAGCACCAGAGCAAATGAAGAGATGTAGCAAAATTGTCAGAAGGCATTAGACTCAAAGCTGATCTGTTGTCCCCTGACAGTCCTGCTTGACAGATATAACAACATCATGTAAGATTCAGTCAACGGTCATGCTATAAGTCCATCCTCTGTTACATAATTCCGGTGTTTTCTGCATACAAACTTTAATTGGGGTACTTTTCCTTTTTTTTTTTTTTTTCCTGTTTACACCACCAGCTGTTTATTTTGCCCTCAACAAGCCTCTCTTGTCACAGCAGCTGCCATTCTTAATACAACTTCACACTTGCCACATCACCTTCCCTGTTGAAATGTTCCTTTTACCAGGTGCGTGAGATACACGAGTCACTTATCTGCCTAAGTCTTTAGAGAGTCAAGTGTCTTTTTGTGAATCACTGTTTTCCCCATTCAGCTCAACGAATGAGCTGTTTTTTTTTTGTTTTTTTTTGACAAAAGCAGCTTCTAAAGCCACAATTCTGACAAAAAAAAAAAAAAAAAAATGTCAGAAATAGCAGTGATGAACAATTTCCTAATTTCTCAACTACTGTACATCCGTGTGAGCTTTGAAGAGAGCCGGGCTGAGCTCCTATATCTCTCGACTGGTGAGCAACTACCTGGGGAGCAGGTAGTCAAAACTTCTGTTTGCCAGTGATTGTGCTTCAACAACACCCCCACTGACTGTAGACAAATTCCTGTTCACTGCGAGGAGCTGCCACCCCTGCTGAGTGAAAACAAGCTCCTCTGTCTGCACGGGGGGTGGGGGGTGAGTTGGGCTTTCACTCCATTTTCTGCGCCGAGGACAACACAGTGGCTTCAGCAGACATATAGATCTCCTCATAGATCAGGCCTGTTTGTGTGATTACTACCTTGATCATTGGAAAATTACATACAATTGCTTGATAGCAAAAGGCCTCAGCTGAGGAATCGTGAGAGTGGAAGTAGTTGAGTGCAGGCGGGTGTGTAGCTAAATTGGTGGTCCTAATTTGAAGACGATATTAAGCAGTGCAAATTTGCCATCCAGGCTGGCCACTGTTTTGACTCCCTCTCAGAAAATGCAGAGGACAGTTGGGGGTGAACAAGCTGGCAATCTCTCCGAGATGATCTGAGGAAATCAGCTGTGAAATGGAAATACTTCAGTGTATGACAATCCCTGAAACTGGAACCTATTGTGTTGAGGTTCATTTGTCCAGCAAACATTCATGACCTTGAAATGGGGGGAGGGAGGGAGACTACCACTATGAATGAATCATTGACTGATCCTCATCAATTTCCAGGGTTAGAATTCCTAATTAATCGATTAAAGGGGAGAATTTGTGAAAACTGTCCTGGGAGATGTGAGGGAAGATGATGGTAAGTCCCCCAATGAAAAAGGCGGCACTAAATCCACTTGAAAATCACAGATATGGATAGAAAACGCAATAGTGCTAAAAGGTCTTTAACCTCCTCACTCCAGAGACAGAGCCCAACACTTTGTATTTCAGAACACACTAATTATAGAGAAAATGTGCAAATTTTATACTTCTACTTTGATAATTGGATTTCATAAGTTGCATGTAATGCCTATGCAAATAAGGGTTCCAGGGTTGAAATCATTTAAATTGTCTAATCTGTGAATAGACATTTCTCTTGACTGAAAAATGCCATCCATTAACCTATACAAGAGGCTCCTACGCACCACTTCTGAATACTCTGAAGCCTCAATTCGCAAACGCATTAAGAATTTCCTCCCGTTGCTTATCACTGCGTCAGAATCATCAGCATATTCAATTAAAGTCTCACTCAAACTCTTTCGTACAGTATAAATGTATTGAGTCATGACTTGTGCTTCTTATCATAAAATACTATTCCATGCCTTGAATATTAAAGTCATTCCATTCTTTATTAATATACATGAATACATCATTCCGCTGACCTATTTTTCCACCTTTCTTTTCCATACATTGGCCTTTTATTTTGTAGACACTGGGAAATGGCTAAGAATGAATTAATCCAGCTAGAAAATATTTTGAATGATTTCTTGCCATTACTACTATTGCAATTCTGAGCATTCTTCTCTTTTTTTTTTATTTTCCTTGTGTTTTAGTTTTCAATACTCACCTGTTTTCTTTCTATTATGCTCCTTTTTGCCCATTAAAGACTTATCTGTTCATGGATCCTAGTGTATCTTCAACATGTCACATGAATACTGTAGAAGGAAGGTACAACTCAAAAATAACATGACTGTGCTGTGTTAAATTATCATATGTCAAGATTTAGAACAGCAAGAATTTAGAATGTGTTCCCAGTGTTCAAAGATTATTATTAGTGATGAAAAAATACTGAATGGTGTTATATTATCAGAAAGATGATGATCAATGAAAAGGAGTGAAGAAGGTGAACAGAACTGTGGCAACACTAAAATGTATTATAGATTACATAAATACATGGTAAATATATTTCAAACAAATTTCAAACAAATTTCAAACATTAAAACTTTCCATATATCAAAGAATCCTGAAAAAAGTGTCTAAGATATTAATCAGCACAACTGTGTTCAACATTGATAATTATAAGAAATTATTCTTGTGCACTGTAAAAAATAAGTGTAATTTTAACTGTAAAATTTTGTAAAAACGCTACGGAAAAAAACTGATAATAGGTTAACAGTAAGTTCCCGTACTATATACAGGGAAAAACTGTAAAAGATCTAACAAAGCATTTAATGTAAATTACAGTAAAATTCTGTTAATTATACAGCTTTTAGAAGTAAAAAAAAGAACAAATCAATGTATAATTTACAGTCTAAAACTGTAAACTGATATTCCCAGAATTCCCTGCGTGACACTCCACGTTTGAAAGTATTTTGTTTAAATAATCATGTTTTTAAATAGTTCTTGTTATCAGTTATGTACATTTGAGCTTTATGTTACATCTTCTGTTGCTTAATGAAAGTTTTTTGCATTATTTAAGTATCACGTGTGTTACCATGATGGTGTTTTGTGTTTCCATAAATGTGCACCTTCTATATGTTAATATATACTTCTGCTTGTGGTGTAGCTACTTGTGATGAGCTTTGATACTTCATGTGGCTTTCTCTTATACAGTACCATCTTTATTATTATGGTGGTTGTCAGTATTTTCAAGGTACAAAACAAATTTAATTTTGTGTGTTGTTGAATTTACTGGTTTATATTCACATTTTCTTGTTTGTAAATTACAGCTTTATATTGTAAAATTAACAGTTTTTGACGTTAATGTGTTTACAGTTTTCTGTATTTTTACAAAATTATTCTGGCAACCACAGCTGCCAAAAAGTTTTTGTAAAAACAACAAGAAATTTTTTACAGTGTGCACCAAATCAGAATTGATTCAGAATGATTTCTGAAGGATCATGTGACACTGAATATTAGAGTAATTGTGCTGAAAATGTTGCCATCACAGGTATAAATTACATTTTAAAATATAAGCTATTTACACCGAGATGTATTTCAGGTTTCTCTCCACAGTCTGCATGTGTACGTAATCTCTTTTACACATTTTGTGAACATTTAAGTAGCAGAATAATGTAATCACATCACCTTATCACCTACCTGGGTGCTTCTGGTGTGCAACACTTCCCAGAAGCTTCTCTTGGAACCTAATTGATGGCTGTGTGGGGCAAGATGACAGGTAACGCTGGAACTGTCACACTCTTTGAAGTCTAGCCTCTGTTTGTTGAACAGTGTCTGACCTCTGACTATATGTCACCAGGGACAGCTGTTTGTCCAAATCTGTCAAGGCTCATCAGTCAACTACAACTACAGCGAGGAGCACTGGATTCAGCATGCTATAATGTATTTAAAAGGATAGCCCAAGTGAAACAGTGTTAAAATATTATCAGTTCCCTGGCAATTGCAGGTATTGATTCTGTCGTTACTCTGGTATATATGCTTAATAAGGACAGACAGGGGAAAAAAGTGTTATGATCCAGTGGTTAGATTTGCAAGGTTAACTGCTTTCTTGATGAACAGCAAAGACGTGAAATATTTCTTGATCTAAAACTTAAATCTCATGCATTCAGATTTTTATAAATGACAGCTATGAGTAAGTGGTATTATTATTAAAAATGCAATTAATTCATACAATAGCTATACATAACCAATGATGCATTTATTTGATGGAAAATACAGTAAAAACTACAATATTATGAAATAATATTATAGTTTAAATAAACTGTTTTCTATTTTAATATATTTAGTATTCAGAAACATTTTGAACAGGCTATGGAATGCTTTTTTTTTTCTTAATGTGCTCAGTGTTTTCATGTTGTTTCATGGTATATAAAACAGGTCATAGCAGCTACTACAAAGCTGATGGACAATTTTCCCATTTTTGTCATCATCCAGCAAAAACATGCATCATGAAAGTAAATTATTCTGCTGATGCTATCGTAAAATCCCTGTTCCAAAAACACAGACACAAAGAAAAGTAAAATTGCTTCCTGCTAAATTTTGCAGAATCTAATGAAAATTGCTGAAAATTATTCTGTTCTTAATTTTAAACCTCACACATTAACACCTCACACGCCCCACTTATGTCAGCCATGAGAAAAATCACGACAACTGTTTCCTGACACATGCTGCTGTTGTGTCCTTGTAAACAATGTGTGTAACCTCAAGAGAAATGGATTTCCGTTTTCTTGATGCCTATAACTGTCAACTCTCCCTTGACATGCAATTAAAAACATAAAACAAGATCAAAAGTCAGCAAGACAGCACATTAATTCAGCCAGATGATAAGAATCCCTCACAATCAATACCACACGACAGGACTCTGTCTTGATCAACATATTAATGGGACATAATCATGTCCTCTAATTATGCATGTAAAATTACACATCTATCTCCAGTTCAGTTCTGTGCACTGTTTAGTGCTTTTCATTCTGATAATACTAAAAACACAATATGGCAGCAGCTAAGGAATATTATTGTTACTGTAAAAATTATATCCTGGAGGGTGATTATTCTTGATGGAGACAATTGTGATTAATTTAAAGTTATAAAAATCAACCACTTTTAAATATTTAACACCGCTTTTTTTCTCTTTTTCTTTTTTTCATTATTTAGCTGTAGGAAATCACTAGTCATCCAGTTTGTTTATATCAACAATGCATTCTGTTATTTTTGCTAATTTGTATGCATCATTGGGTTGCAAAGAAATATAGAGTTGAGTATCATCAGCATAACAGTGAAAGCTAACACAAAGTTTCCTGATGATATCTCTCCTAAGGGTAACATGTAAAGTGTTAAAACCAATGGTCCTAGTACTGAGCCTTTTGGCACTTCATACTGTACTTGTGATCAATATGATATCTCGTTTTGCACTCAGGTTCAAAGAGGCCGAGACGGCAGAAAGTGCATCCTGTTTGCTTTCATTATTTTACAAAAGAGCAATGTATTGTTGTTATAGAGAGTGCACACATGAATGTAGAGGCTTTACAGATTTGAAAGATGTATTACTCTTATCTTTATTACCAAAATGACTGAGTATTTAAAAGAGCAAGTGACTGCACCGGTGCCTCCATCTATCATGCTGTGAGTGCGCTACTGTTCAGCTTTCACACTCTGCACAAACACTTGAATAGCAGAAATTTTTCTAGGTTAACATTAGATTGAGTGGCCATGCAAAGTTGCTACTACTAACATATTTCAGAAGATAAGCCATATCTGAGGTCGATGAATGATTACCACAAAATCCAGCCGTTAATGATCTGTCCATTACAGACTGCATGGCCTCACCACTTCCTGTGGATTTTTTTTGTTTTTAGTTACTAATAAAATTTTGGTTGACCCATCTTCTTCTAGTCAAATAAAAATTATGGGGTAGCCCTAGATTTTACACAGGGGTGCATCAAACATTTAGAAATCTTTAAGAAATAAACAAGTGGTTAGTGGTAATCCTAATAAGGCCAGTGCCCACCTAACTGCCTCACAGCTAATCATTTAGGACTACTTGGTGAATGTTACATCAGCTAATTAATATTCATGAGGCAGACCAATAATGTGTCTCCTCTACTTTTCAGATTGTTTCTACACCCGTGGTTTCATCAGTTACACCCTGAGGTTTAATTATCTCATTTAGCTAGTCAACTGTCAGGCACATCCCTTGACAAGACAACTAATAAGTCCCTGAAAGCCTACTATGGATATGTGTGTGCTAGAATTGATTAATTTTAGAGATTTTCAAATTCTTAATTATATTAAGTACCATCTCTGTGTAGATGGATCAGAGATAGGTGTCCGGATGGGATTGTGTCGTGCTGCTTTCTGATCTGGAGTCACATAGTGGTATCAGATGGTTTTGAAGAACTTCTGAAAGAGATTTTGAATATAAAAAAAACTGAAGATTAAATAGCAGCAACATTTTATAATATTTATGCCAGCTGCTTTTGTTTATATGAATAATGCAAAATGGACGGAGACGTTATCTGCATTAAACAGGGAATACATGCTTATGATACAAAGAATAAAAGTTTTTTTTTTTTTTTTTTTTCTTTTTTTTAAAGCATTTCAAAGTCTCCTCTGACTGGTATGCTTAAAACCATAGCCTTCACATTTTGCACAAATGACAAAGACTTCATCCTAAAGAAATCTTCTGACTGCAAAATGTAATAAAGGTATACAAAGTAAAAAGTGAGATACCACTGAAATAAATCTTTAATGGATCTGTCAACTGCTTGACATTCAATTCTGCTAAAACAAATAACACTGTTTAAGAAATGCTGCATCATATAGGGTGACTAGTGATACAAATATATAGTGCTTGTCATGCTGTCATGTCATCTTTTCTGCATCTGGCTTTTCTAGTGTTATTACATTGTATTTGCAATGTTCGTGATTATGGAATGATCAAAAAGGTTTGCATTATAGGACCTGGAAAAAGACTGTGACACTCCAGGAGCGCCTGCTGTGCAATGACACCTGTCAAACCTGCCGATATTCCCTCAGAGGAAGTGATTAAGCAGCTGGCCTGCCATCTGTCTTTTTGTAAATTACCCCCTGAGGTTGTCCTCCAATTCTAAAACTAGCATCTGAGGGTGTGACCTTCTGTTCCGCCATAAACTATCAATTTCCATCATGGCCCAGGGTCATATAGTGGATATGCTCTCCTCATTTCAAATGGGATAAACTCCACTGTTTATGTGCTGCAACGGATCTATGTAGGAAAGTGTCGAAATGGGTGGTCTCCTGAACATGAAAGTCTGCCAACAATGCTGTGGGTCTCTCTCTGACAATTGTCCTCCTGGCTCATTCAGCCATTTTGGAGCGATGTCCTAATCAAGGGAGGGTCTGTGTTGTACCAAATACGTTCTACTTCTAAATAATAGACTTCACTGTGTTTCTATGCATAGAAAAGGCCTTTGAATGAATTATTATTATTGTTGTATCCATCTCCTGATTTGTGCCTGTCCACAACTTTATCCTGGTGCAGTGCCTTGCAACCCATAGTTGATCGTTTGCTTCAGCTACACTGCCAAGGACTGAAATGCTCCAGGAAAGCTCTTTCCATGATGAACTAATCAAAATGAACACAGCTGATCCTAGGTGAAAGTCAAATGGCTTTGTGTGCAAGTGAGAAGGTGATAAGCTAAACATGATCGTGGCCTAATGGTTAGAGAGTCAGACTCACAATCGAAGGGTTGTGAGTTCGAGTCTTGGGCCGGCAGGAATTGTGGGTGGGGGTGGTGCATGTACAGTTCTCTCTCCACCCTCAATACCACGACTTAGGTGCCCTTGAGCAAGGCACCGAACCCTCAACTGCTTCCTGAGCGCTGCAGCATAAATGGCTGCCCACTGCTCCGGGTGTGTGCTCACAGTGTGTGTGTGTGTGCACTTTGGATAGGTTAAATGCAGAGCACAAATTCTGAGTATGGGTCACCATACTTGGCTGAATGTCACTTTCACTATGACTGAGTTTACAAAAGATTTTTTTACATAAAAACAGCAGGATACAGAACAACACAGCAACAACAGAACCTGAATTGACACAGTCAAATTATCACGCACATGCAGCTATTTTGAGTACAAAGAAAAATTTTCTAAAATAATATAAATAAAAACAATTAAATAAATAGTCCTACACTCTAATAATTGACAAATTAAGATGATAAAATGAAAACACACTGAAACCTTCTCTCTGCTTTGAAGAACATGTTTTTTTTTATTGTTTTTTTATCAGACATAAAAATTAACAGCAGAACTCACTTAGTGCACATCTTATCTAGTTATTTTTTTTATTATTATTTTTGTTTTTAATAACATGTCAACCTGTTGTGACGTACAGCCTGTCCCACAGGAGAAAGCATAGGTTTCTGCAGCACTGTGCATTGTAGCCAATCACAGACATTTCTATTGATTTGATGAATACAATGGCCAATCAGGTGGTTAAGTTAGAATCCACTCACCACTCAAAGCAGTGTTTCTGAGTCATGCACACTTCTGAATCCTAGAACAAACTGACAATATGAACTTCCCTAATTTGGAATCTCCAGAAGATTTATGGGTCACTACCTGAGACGTATCTGGCCCAAGAGAAAGAAACAAGACACAGCAGCACAGCACATATAAACAGGCCCGTATGTCATGTGCTTCAGCAAATTCCATGTGTATCCATTTTACCACCCAGAAATAATATAATGCACGGCCTACTATGAATTAGAGCATGCTTTTTCCTTTGGGAAATCTTGTGGTGTTGCACACTTTGAACACGAAGGGCTTTTTAAAAGCCAGCCGGTGTTTTAAATGAAGCTGCAAGACTCATCAAAAATAAGCTAGCTGGCTAACAAGGACCGTATAAAAAAAAAAAAAAAAAAAAAAAAAAAAACCTTTATAAAATGAGAGCAGCACCTCAAGTAGGGCTGTTAATTGCCATGAGAAAGACTTGCAGTATTAGTCCCCAAGTTCAACATTAAGAAGTGCCCTTCAGGCTTGTGCTACACGGAATGTTTTGGTGTCGAGATGAAATATGCAGTGCCTGCAATGTCACTGTTAGGATGCCCACTGGGGCACAAACAAATCCCCATCCATCATTCTCCTCTCAGCCATAGATGTTTAATGGTTAAACAGACCCTTTATCAACACTGACAGGTCCAGCAAGGTGTTAACAGATGCGGGCTATCTTTCCTTCAAGCTTGGATGTTTGGAGTGTAGAGGGTCCAAAACACATTGCCTGGCATGATGAAGTGGAGAGCATTTGTGCGTCAGAGATGGAAAGTTCATCACCAGCTGGATCAGATGTGTTGGCAGATTCCACATCCATCTGTCAAGCATCATACATTGACAACTTTTCACTTCCGCTACACTGAAAACTGATCTATAAAGTATAAAATGTTTTGGAGTTGCAAATAAAACAAATATCTTATTATGAGTAGTACTTTTAGTAGTAGTAGTAGTAGTAGTAGTATTAACTAAAGAAAATGTACAAGATGTTCTTGAGTGGAATTTCTTTCAAAGTATATCCCACAATGTTCATCTCATAAAATTACAGCCAAAAGTGAAACAAATAAATTAACTAATGTCTATGGTTCTTGGTATTTCATCTTAAATCTACTGGTCCACACACTATATCAGAATTTTATGGTCAGAGGTTTTAACTTAAACTCTGGACAAACATATTATAACATGCTTATTTGCATATTTTTGATGTCAGAAAATTTGGGCAAATACAGCTTGTAACGCACATGCAACCTGTTTAAATAATTGTGTGTATATCTGTGAAAACACTATTATGTATATTTGCTTTAGCTCTTGTTACTCCTGCATCTCAAACAACATAATGTTACCAAAGCTACCAAAGGTCATGGGTTCAGTTCTCAGGGAAGTTTGAACTGATACAAATGTATACCATCAATGGAATGCAAATCACACAAAGAGTTTGGCAAATGCATCAAATGGAAATATGAATACTCTTCTTCAATCTTTTCATTTTGGCAGTGGACATTTAAACAAGTGAAGAAAAAAGAAAGTGTACATTTCTGTTTGGGCCAAATACAAATAGCATCCAAAACAGCTTGTTTACTCTGTGAAAAGTATCTATCATTATTTGCATTTAGTAGTAACATGCAGATACACATCACTACAGATTTCTGGATGGGATGCTAAACCTATTTTTAAAAAGCCCCAAAATGTATTTTCGATAACTTAATTTCTTACTAAAAACTGGTGTAAATACCAAATTAAGGGTCAAAATATAGCTATATTTGGTCAAGGTTGTTTAATAGTTTGTTTTAAAAACTGTTAAATTCTATGTTAATTGTATACACACACACACAATGAAAATCAAAATTAGAGGACAACCTACAATTTCCTAAATAGTTTTTCCCAGGAGTTCTCCCATCCAAGTACTGACCAGGCTCAACCAGTCTTGGGCTGCTGACAAATCTATTAGTCATGACTTGTAAATGACATGTACCACATCATTCCACACTGCATACCTTGCACTGAAATTCATTGTTAAAAGGGTTTCAAAACACAGGGTTAAATGCATTTTAGTATGAAATGTGCTTTAAAAGTGCGATGAAATTGTTAAAAGAGGCTGTAACCCCATGCTTTAAAAAGTTGGTAACCCAGCGTTAACAGTGTGACCACTTTTAAACTATCATTTTGTTTGAAAACTATTTTGTTTGAAAACTTGTTTTGAACAGTTACAGTGTTTTGATGAGGACTCTACCCAACCCAAGACTGTTAGCTTCAGTCGCCTCATTACTGTTAACAGAGAAAAGACAAGATAAAGAATTGACACCTATAACACATTCCAAACAGATTTCTGTTATGGGTAAATCAATCCCCTGATACAAAGAAAATATAGTGTACCCCAGTATACGGTACTTTTTGCTTTGATCATATTCATGCAATAACTAAGCCTCACATCATGGTTTCCATGCCGCACATATTGACTGTCCACTATTAAAAATCTCAGTGATAGTGATCCAGCAGCACCATGCCCAGACTGTTTAGCAGTTGCTGTCAGCTGCTTTAATTTGAGTCAGTTGCTATCAATATTGATTTACCTTCCTTGGTTTTCCCTTTGGCAGACTGTCTCTCAAAAGTCTCTACTGTAAGTCATTGCTCACCCACACTTCAATTAGATAGTAAGAGGGTAATGAGCTGTCTCAATAAGAACGTATGGACTGAAAAGTTTAACAGCTCACCACAACTTCTCAACCTCTACCTGTCACCATAACAAGAGGTAATCTGAGGCCACGGCTGATAGTGTGGTGGAAACATTACAGGTTAATCTATTAAATGAAAAACTGAGCTGAAGCTAAAGACAAATTTCCCAGTAGGAAAGAGAAAACAAATGTAAAGTATGAATATATTGATCATTTCATTCACTTCTAGGTCTTACAAGGTGCTTTTTTTTTTTTTTTTAAATCAAAGTGGAATATCAACAGGGTTTGTAATGTTACTTGGGTCGACAGTTCTCCCGGAAAAAAAAGTGTTATTATTCTCATATCATTCCAAATCTGTGTGCTTTTTTCTGTGGAACATGGAAGGCAATTTTTTATCTTTTCAGGTAATGACTGGTCATCCAAAAAGCACATAATCACTATGAATGCATTTAAGTACTTAATTAGACTTTATTCAGAGACTTATTTTCTGATGCAATGCATTAGCTTTGGGTGCTAAATTACCTAAATTAAGATAATATTCTCCAATATTCTCAAATTTGATATTTATTTTAGTATATATATTTGTATGTAAATTATGCTTTGATTCATCATAATTATCACAAAATCAAATTTATGACATACCATAGTAAATCATAATTATTAAATAAAAATTCATAATTTTAAATTAAAGTTTAATTCATAACATAGAGTTGAAACTATGAGATTAAAAGTTATGTTTAAAAAAAAATTTTTTCACTATGTCTTGTTACTATGACTAATTTCACCTTTTAAGCAGATAATTATTATCTATTTAGAATCTCATAATTTTGACATCATGAATTTTGTCCTTTTCGGAGCTAGCATTGTAATTACTTTTATTATTATTATTATCATGATTGTGTATATTCTGTTATTTTTTGACCCATGGACAAAGTTGCTCTTTATTTTTCAATGAACTATGCCTGTAACTTACTCCCATAAATCATGGTAAACTATTGTTTACAGACAGCATTTAAACCCTTTTCACATTCTCAGCAAAAGAAGAAAAAAAGAGTGAAAAGTGCTGAAATAATAAAAGAACTTTGTAAATATTAGTCATGGTATTTTAGTTCAGTCAGCAACTGTTTAAACATTCACCAGGGCAGCAGAAATGTCTGTTTGGTTCTGGATGGAATGTATTCCCCCATAATTGATTCATAATTGATTTGGAATTAAAGTGCACCTTTGTGGTCATATATATCATGGATTCCTCTTAGGTTTGTTGATGTGATGCTGAGTACTTACGGGCATTCTGTGTATATATATATCACTTAAGAGGGAAATGCAATTACTGGCTACAGAAGCCAGCGCTGGTCACATCCATTCTGAAGATGAAACTGACAACTGCACATTGTATTTGGCCTTATGAGTGAAAGAGCCCAGCGTCTCACTTAGCTCACCATCTCAATTTACAGACCAGTGAACAGTTGCACTCTCAGCAGTACCAAATGTATACAGGTGGACATATTTGCTAATGTCGGCCATTTCTGAGCTCACAGCTTTGCTTCCTCTAAAGTATTTAAGGCAGGCAGGAAAATGATTGGTTAATAGAGATAACCTTTTTCTTTCTGCTCTGTGAACACTTCTGAGTAAGCAAAACTTCTGCGATAACTTTGAGTAATTTTCAGTTAACGTCACAACTAAATAAAATAACTAGATATACATTCTCTGCAGTAGATGTGAGTGGTGCCTACCTGTGCTCACTGCCTTAAAAGGTAAGTTCAACCAAAGATGAAAATTAGCCTGTTTTACTCACCCTCCAAGCATCCTAGGTGTATATGACTTTATTCTATATATAAAAAATTGTCTAATATTTTAGCTGAGTCACTGTCAGGCCATCTGGGATTTCACTATGGAGATAATTTTCAGTATTACATGACATCATGAGTTTGTATATGCACAGTTTGTTGTTTTTTGGGGGGCGGTAGAGTGTTAAGACCAAAAAGCGTTTTATTTACAAAGGTTCTACATGATTCTCTTGTTCAATATTCTCGGGGTCAGAATCCGTTAAATAAATATGCCAATATTACACCACCAAGCATAAGAACATGTTCTAGTACACCCCCAAAACAAAATCAATACTTTGTAAAAGGTTAGTATTTGTAATTTGTGACCGGTATTTTGTTTTGTTCTCTCTCCGCATTCGTCACTAATCACGCTACACTAACATCTTAAGTCACGTCTGTTTTCCGAACATGGTTGCACCTCCATCGTTTGAACCACAGTGGTTCAACAATATAGGAACTTCGTTAATAGTGACATACACAGGTGGTGGAGCAATAACTTTAATAACTACTAAAATCATTGCAATTCAACTAAATTCATTGATTCGAGATCTCAAAAATTAGGCTTTAGCGCTTTTTTTTTTTAACAAATTAATTTTGCTTCATTTGATATTTAATTCATTTAATTCTTCCATCATGCTCCTTTCAAAAACACCACTTATTGAGGGCACGCTAACACTTTATATAGAGACTTATTGATAGATTGCTTATTGTGGCCAAGAGCATGATTTATTTTCATGTCATACTAAAAAGAAACTGTACTTCTAAGCACAGGTCGAGAGTTGTAGTTCTAACCACACATGGTTGTGAATGTTGGTTTGAACTATGTTTTGGGAAACACTGAACCACTGAACTATGTTGGTAATGAAGGAACTTGCTTCCATAGTTAGTTAACAATACTTTTGGGAAATGCACCCCTGGACAGCTGTTAATATGTTTTGAGTAGCTTCTAACATTGATTTGCAGCTCCTGAAGTGAGGTGTCTTAAGTTATTTTAGCATGTTGCTATAGAGTTGCTAAAGTGTTCAGAGTGGTTTATACAGTAGCATATTACTGTTTAGATGCTAAGGCATTCTGTAAAATAGTTTGCCAATAACGCAAGAAGACAATAACAGAGGGATTTTTTTCCAGCTAAAGTGAGTTCATTGATGTTTCAGTGATGTCATCGTCCAGTTCAGCTCTTTTCCAATAGTGTCCGTGCATTAGCATTTAAAGAGACATGGACCAAAACAGGTTAGTGTGAACAGGGTTGTTTTTGGCAAGGTGAAAAGGGTGCTGTTTTACATGAATATTGAGGAATTTGAACCAAAGTATGTTACAGACATTTCATGAAGACCCTAAAATTACATATCAAATTGTGGAAAATGGGCACCTGATATCCCCTTTAAATAACTGACTATCATACAGTGGAATTTTTGAGCACACATTGTCTTCATCATACATTGGCTAATCCCTTAGCAAGTGCCACTAATACAATGCTAAAAGGATCCAAAATGTTTGGCTTTTTCTGACATTGCTTTTCCAGCATTGTGTCAGTGGTATAATATCCTCACTGGACTCTTGCTTATGCAGCAAAACCGTGCCTCCACTATGAGGAACTCTAGTAGCATAAAGAGTCAGCGCAATCCTCTCAGATAATCAGTGTAAGTGAACTACAAGCAAATGTAAAGTGACTGTGTGAGTGGCTCCATCCCTCCTGTCCGGAATGTCCGACTGAGTAAAGCACAGGCTACTTCAGAGTGACACAGGTGCGCCTGGTGCACTGAGCGCAGGGCAGACAGCCAGACTTTAATGAATTGGCTGTGCGTCACCAGCATATGGCCACATTCCAAGGTTAAGCTCAGGAAGCAGCCTTCTGTGCTCATCAATGAATCTCAGACACACGTGAAAACGACAGCCTGGTGTCATTAGCCGAATGCCAATGTGGCTTGGCTGGATGCTGTGATCGCAGTGAAATGGTGGCCTGGCAGAATCGCAAAGGACGGATTTCCCTTCAACATCCTGTCTCACGGCGAACCGTTGATATACCCAGATGAGGAGCTGACCTGAGAACGGCATTCTGCCATGCTGATCACAATTGACTGTCAAAGGTAAAAATAACAGGAAGTGGTGGCCTTGGAAATGCAGGACTGCCCGCATACAGTAGTCAACCAAGGTGCATATTAAGCAAAGTCAAACAATGGAAAACTCATAATGTTCTATAATTAAGAGATAACATGCAAGCAGCCAAATATTATCGCAAAGGTAACACCTTACGTGAAGCACAAGGTTCTTGTATCACTCTAAGATTTTTTATTTTTGTAATAATGACCACATCACTGTATATTAATTATATAATTAATAATTTTCACATTTCTGCTTACTGAATAGTCCATTACAGTGAAGAAAACAACCAGTCTAAGAAAACAAAGAAACACTACATCCATTTTGTATAACATACGGGTATATGTGTGTTTGTGGTTTAAACTGGGCTTTTATAAAACCAACAGTTTTACTAAAGTCATCCAAGACCATTTTAGTTACAAGAAGTAACATTAGCTATTTTAACTCACCTTTCTTATGAAAGTATAGCAAAAGTAGCAATGGTATATTGCAATGTACAACAGTCAAATACAGTTTAGCAGTTATTACACAAAAATATTTGCCATGACTGAACAGAATCAAGTACAGATGCTTGTGACCTGTAAGTAATAAGTGACGATGGACATTTTTCAGGTTATCATAACTTTATGTTTATGTGTCACAGATTAAATATCCACATAACTCAATCCACCATTGCTACCTAAAAGGGTATAATAAAAAAAAAAAGAAATTAACTAAAAATGTATAATATATATATTTTTTTTATGTTAAATTATTTTATTTAACTGTAGAAAGGTCAAGACCTGGAAGTACTTCATATAGAAAAAAATGTCAAATGTCAACCATTCAAAATCAAGCATTCAGCAGTGTTATTGCATAAACAGGATAATTTAATCCTTTCTCTCGCTCTTCTTTGCCTGTCAATGTCTCTTTCATTCTTTTTTTTACCAAAGTGGCATACTATGATTCCTGAAAAGCATAGTCAAGATATGTAACACTATTCAACATGAGACAACGCTCACTCACTGCAGTAGTGTTGGGTTAACAGCTGTCTCAGGGTGAATGAGCATGATAACAGGAGGCACTCCATGCTCACAAACCAGTCTGCTTAAACTCTTCTGCGCAATCACACTCCTTCATGCTTTCATATTGCATTGATTAGTAGAACAATTTGGCCTGATTACTGATTACAAGTCGACTGATATCATTGTTATGGATGTTAAGAGGCACATTTCCAAACCACCTGCAGCTATGATACAAGTTAATTGCGGAGGAGCACTTATGAACATCATATCAAATGTCAAGCCTTTTGCCTTTTATGCTCCGTTGGTTTCAAAAGCAGCAATAAGGCAAGCAAGTTCTGTAACTGCCTGCCATCAAATATAGATATATTGTGTGTTATTCTGAACTTCACAGGCTACAGGGGGTGTAATATCACAGCATTAATTATGCAAACAAAAGTGTACAACATCTAAATAAAGATAATTTTCTATCTTTCCCTTTTCAAAGTTTAGTTTCGCACTATTGCTGAAGATCCATGCAACTTGAGTCACCTGAATGCACCACTTGCATGCATTTCCTGTTGCTTTGTTTGCTATGGCATTGTTTTGATCTTAGCCTTTGCATTATGATTGGTATATTTACATGATGTAAAAAATGCAATATTTTCAGAATGCTGAATTCTTGTTTGTTTGTTTGTTACATTGATTTGCCCTCACGTTCACCATAACATTCTGCAGACCTAGGGCTAAAGGAATCTTTTTCAAAGACAAATATTTTTTTCTTTCAAATAAATAATCCCATGTCTGAAGATTGTCTAGTTAATTTGTCTGCTATTTATTGTTTTATTGTTGTCATATGTAATATAAAGTGAACTATTAAATTAATATGCAATATACCACATTACTGCATACTACTGTTAAAATGTTTGGAGTTAGTAATTTTAAAGACAATAAAGACATATTTCACATAAACATATTTCAAAAGATTTCAATTTTAAATAAATAAAAGGGAATCAAATTAATCTTTTGAATTTTATATTCATCAAAAACAAAATCCTAAAATTTCTACAAATATTAAGCTGCACAACTGGTTTTAGCATTGACATATTTCATGAGCAGCAAATCATCATTAGAATGATTTCTGAAGGATCATGTGACACTGAAGTTTGGTGTAATGATGCTGAAAATACAGCTTTGCCGTCAAAGGTATAACATCTATTAAAATAGAAAACAGTTTATAATATTTCACAATATCACTGTTTGTAGGTGAGTGTAAGATAATTCTTTAAAAAATGTTAAAACTTTTGAACAGTAGCGTGTATATAAAAATAGACAAGGTGTACATTTTCAGTAACAGTCAGGTGAATTATTCATTTTTAATAAACCAAGTCCAAGGCCAAGTCTCAAATCTGGTTTCATATTTAAATGACATCACTGTCAAAGTCATTTACACCTCTCACTGAATGCTACACTGAAGATAAAAGTCCCCACAAAATGAACCTTAATCAAAACCACTGAGCCTTGCTTGTCATATTTCGTGTCATTTTGGGTTACATTAAACACTATTGAAGCTTTATAATATTGCAGATAGCTTTGTCCTTTAATGCTGGTAACGGCAGCGGAAAATGATAATGGTCCCTCAAACAGCAGTCTTCTTCAAGGGTCTTCAAGCTGGCCTGATGTCTTTGATAAACTACAACCTTGTGACTAAAAGCATCGCAAATAACTAATGTATAATGAGAAGATTTATCCCCACTGTTTGTGATTACATTAAGACAGGGTTAAAAGAGTCTCTATACAGATTCTTCTATGTATTTTTATAATACAGAAGGCGGCCATATAGAATTGAAGGTCTGATCAAATGTGGCACATAGCATGTTATTAAGGCCTAAAAGCACTTATGTTCCTCCTGTCATGTACAAAGAGAACAGACATGACAGTGATGTTATGAAATGTGTCATTGTCGGAGTGTGTATAACTGACAAGATGTATGATGGACCACAGTGTTTGTCATCTTGGCTTAACATTCTGTCGTCCATAGACAGCCATGCCAAATTAACCAGTTTACTGCTTTGAAGCAGATTATTATTATTATTTAATCCTATTACTTTTTAAAACATACATAATTTAAGGAGGCTAAACATTTTTGATTGAGTATCTCGCTTGGGGAATTACCAGTGGTCTTCAATATATACTGACAAAGAGTGAGTATTTTTTATATTAAAAAAACGTATTTTTGTATTCTTTCATGAGTTCGTCTCCTGTTTTGAATTTCAATACAAGTGTAATTCGCATTCATTTTACACTCTTGTTCTGTATGTCAAAAAAAGCATGCTACTTGAAGAGATGTGCCCAGTGAAATGAAGCATCTTGTGCTCTGACAACAGTAGTAATGATTGAAGAAAAGATTGAATATTCTGCACACAAACACACAAAAGAAAGCCTTGACACATTATGTAACACTCCTTTTCTTTCATAAGACTATATAAACATGCAATATGAAAGCAAGTTTTTATGTTTGTTGAGAAGTGAACATCACCTGTGACATCAGGTTCATACATTTCCACATTATTAAAAACACTCAAACTTATATTTTAAAGTACCTAGTCACCTTGGTGTCTACTGTTTACACAGGCAGCTAACTTGTAGCAAAAGTGTTGCCAAATTCATGGTCCTCCTGTGGACTTGGGCTACTTTTATACTGCTGCCATGGGTTGTTTTTTTAGTCCATGGGTTGAAGTGAAATCCTCTGCCCCAGAAAATAATTTTGTCCACCTGGAACATAAGTTTGGAGCGAATTTGATGGCCATTTTCCCTTGGAACATGATTGAGTTAGTTTGGAGTACCAGCTGGGCTGATTTTGTTACACAACCATGGCAACCCTGGAGAACATCTCAAATGAATCAGCGACTGAATTGTAACCTGAAAAAGGTGGGGATGTTCACTAAAACCTAAGAAATTTAGTTGATTACAACAATTTTGTCGTTGTTGTTGGACACATAAATTATACCTGCAATGTTGTCTCACTATTCGGCAGAATAGTTGTCTCACTAACTATCCTCAAAACCTACCTCAAAAAAAAAAAAAAAAAAAAAAAATTGGCAGATTTTGTTTTTAACAAGAAGAACCATTAATAAAGATAGAGAACCAATAATAACTGACTACCAAATCGATATAATATAATACATGACTGAACGCCATCACAGGAATACATTTGCATTTCAAAACAAGAAATTAGATAACAGTTATTTTTAAATTACAATAATATTTCACAGTATTGCTATTCTGCTCTATTTTTGATCAAATAAATTCAGCATTGTTGAACATTAGAGGCTTCTTTCATAAACATTAACAAATCTTAAACTTTTGAACATTAGTGTATACATCTACTACTACTATAACTACAAAAAATATGTGTACATTTGAAGTGAATTTAGAGTTTAAATCCATTCCACTGACAGTCATTGAGCTAGAGTAAGCAGTCATAAGTGGAATAACCTGTGAATCAGCAGAAGCCCTTGTTTGATACCCAGTGTTGGGACCTGGTTGGTGGGTTAGCTGCTTAGGACAAAGAGAGAGAGAGAAACACAAAGTATCACTCCTGACCTGTCTACACAACCAATCAGGGCCCATCTGATTGATGGCTGGATAAGTTAGCTGTCCTTAGGGTGTTCACGTCTCAATCTTCACCTATTTCACTTCTTCACCCATTTTACAGTGAAATCTATCGTATTTTCCTTTATCTCTCCTTGCAACAGAGGACCTCCCAATGTCTGTTTGCATTGAAGCACACGGCGACAGAGCAATTACACCTGCTCGGGCAATGTGATAAACCAAAACCATGTCCAGACTAATTCATCATTGGGGAGAAGTCACCTGCTGCACCAAAGGTCAAACACCCATGTGTTCAGCCACACTCTTTCTAAGTTAAAAAAAAAAACATTACTGCAAGATATCAGAAGTGCAATATTGTTACTTTAGTCATCTAGATCAGTCTTTCCCAATCGTTTTGATCCCCTTCAGAATGCTTTTACTATGCCAAACACAACTAATTCATTCTTAAAAAATATAGGTTCTTATTTGCCATCTTTGTTTCCACAAAGAAACTTTAACATCTCTGGAATCTGTCCATTGCACAAAAGGTTCTTCACAGAATGTTCATTATATTATTAAAATGTTCTTCGCACTAAGGAAAAAGTTATTTTTAAGAACTGTTCTTTGGGGAACCAAAAGTGGTTCTTCTAAGGCAACACTGCAAGAACCTTCTATTAAAACTTGTAAATTATTTAAGAGGGCACACTGATAAACAACCTAGATAATATAGACAACAAAAAGATTAAATTAAATTAAATCATTTAGCAGACGCTTTTATCCAAAGTGACTTACAGTGCATTCAGGCTACAAATGTTTACCTATCATGTGTTCCCCAGGAATCAAACCCCTAACCCTGCGCTTGATGGCACAATCCTCTACCAATTGAGCTACAGGAACACAAGATAAGATACAAATACAAGATGATTGCAACACTTGATTTTTCACTGTACTGTAGCCTGTTAATTAACCCTCAAAATAATGGGTTATCACATTATTTTGTCCAACCCCTGCATATCCCCTGAATATTAAACCAAGTGCCATTTGCAAATACATTATGCTAGAGTATTTATTTGCCATTTTGACTTTTGGTCAACAAGTGGTGATTTTTCAGTGGATATATGGTCCACATAGGAGTAACCACACAGTTCATCAATTATGAACATGATCCACTAACATTTTACAACCAGAAACTAAAAACTTTTTTTGTCTTTATGTTAAAAATGAATAAATAAAAAATTACAAAACTGTCATTTGCCTTGGTCGGAGTTCATAATTTTCTATCTTCCTTACCTGTCTTTGGATATTTGCATTTAATGTGTTAATGTGAGTTCAGCTATCATTTGGCCGCAAAATACCAATGCAGACTGCAGAGTAAATAAAAACCTAAATATTTCCCCCTGGACCCTTCTTCAGTACCTCTGGGGTACATGTGCACCTGGATGGCAACCACTGTCATAGAAGAAGGTGTTCTCAATCACTGAGTGTAATTGCATTATTTCCTCTCAGTTTCAATGTTGCTCCAAGAACCATTTTTCTGTCAGTCTGGACAAGCATTGCAGAACACACCAGGGGCTAAACCAGCAATATGCGGCACATAATAATACTTAGACCTTCAAACCCCCAGAAACAAACAAACACACACACGTAATTGGATTTCCTTACGAACAGAAGCATTCACAAAAGTCATGCTCCTGGCTCTCCACTGCTCAGACATGCCATTAACAGAGATGTTGGGTTAAGATATTCACTACATCTACTTCTAAATGATGTTGCACGACAAAACCTTGCAACACATGTCAGCAACACGCATGCTGGGTCAGCGGCACCATCTTTGCTGCTACCACTGCAGAGTAATGATGTGAAAGAGGAGCAGAGCACGGGTCAGCCAGAGAGAGCAGTGCTGGGCGTGATGACGGAAGTTGCTTGAACTGTGCAGGGAATTAATTATATGGAGTAGGCTCTGTCGCTATCTATCAATTTCAACACCTGTGCATAAATCAGACATGCCACCCAATCTCTGTGCGCATGGCACAACTACCACTCTGAAAAACAAAAGCATCCCTCTGCCTCTCACAAAGAAGATAGCTTCAGAGTATCTTCAAATACATTTCTGATCCAATGGTTTTAGCTAAGCAAAAGAGACAGAACCTCTTCACAAAATGATTGACAAGTAAAATTACAAACCAAAATGAGTTAATAGTCTCTATTTTAAGTATTACTTGTGCTCTCACACAAGGCATCACATGAGAGGTAGCAGTACCTTCATACTGACTGGCTTATTAACCCATGATAATGCGTTCCATGTGAGCCACACAATGGCCCAAATGGGTCATATTGGTAGTAATTGCATCAATGGGATCAAATAATTACCAAATTAACATCTCTTTCAGTATATCCAAAGCAAAATTTAATTACTTGAAATTATTTTTTTTTTCAGTGAGTAGATATCTAAATATATTACACAGAATAAGGACTTGAACTTAGAATGATGATGCTGTTGTTGTTGTGGTTTCATGGCAATTCGTGTTTCATGGTCCCTGTGACTGTTTCTGTTATCTCCATTATGTATTCATTGTGCTCCACAGTGTAAAGAGAACACAAGGTTGGGTTGGGGTTGGGTGGGGGGCTGTTACATTGCTTTTATTTTTTACTTGTTAGCTAAAAAAACAAACAAACAAAAAAACACTTCTTGAGTGAGCTATTAGTAGTAGTAGTAGTAGTAATAAGGTACTGATGATCAATGGCTTGAAAAAAGTCACTATTATTATAACTACTGCATTACAAAAAGTTTAATATTCCAGATGAAGGTGAGTAAAATGGTGAGCCCCATTGTTGTTGTTTTTTTTTTTTTTTTTTTTTTTTTTTTCATGTGGGGAGAAAAAAAAATGAAGCAATGAAGCATTAAATTAATCTAAAATAAAAGTAAAAATATAGAAAATATTCATTTTTTCAAATTAATGCTGGTCTTTCGAACTTTCTATCAGTTTGAACTTTCTATTTTGCAGCTGTCAACAGTATTGCAGACAACGCTGTATAGATCCCCTGAGGAACAATTCCACTCATTCACTGCTCAGAGGAAGAATGTTATAAACTTATTAAATCATCTAAACCGACAACATGCATGTTAGACACTATACCATCTAAGTTACTACAAGAGGTGCTTCCAGAAGTCACAGATCCTCTTATGAATATTATTAACTCACTATTGTGATTAGGATATATCTTAAAAACCTTCAACTGGCTTTTATTAAGCCTTACATGAAATAATATAAGATATAAAAAACTAGTAATTTCAAATGTGGGTAGCAGATAATTTTCCTATTTAGCGTCTGAACTCTGGAACAATCTACCTAATGTTGTGCGGGATACAGACACACTCTGTCAGTTTAAATCTAGATTAAAAACCCATTCCTTTAAACTGGCTTACATAGAACACACTATCATATTTCTGTTTCAAATCCGTTAGATTGTTGGGCTGCATTAATTGGGTCCACCAGGAACACTTCCCATATCACCCAGTGTACTTTGCTACATCATAAGAAGAATAGCACCTATGCCAATATTAGTCTCTTTCATTCTTATTCCGAGTTCACCGTAGCCACCCAGATCCATTCGTATCCATATTAGATGTTCACTGCAGGTTACCCAGATCCTAGAGATGACCTCTAAAGCCTCAAATGTCAGTGGAGACCTCATCACCTTGGCACAAGACCACAAGAACCAGACGAGTCACAATCTGTATTGTACGAAGCGCTATATATTATTAAAGGTGACTTGACTTGATTTTTCATCAAGCAATTACAAAAAAAGAATAGTATCACCGTTTACTCAAAAACATAAAGCAGCAAAAACTGTTTTCAACATGAATAATAATGAGAAATGTTTCTTGAGCAGCAAATTTAGCATACTAGAAGGATTTCTGAAGGATCATGTGACACTGAAGACTGAAGTAATGATGCAGAAAATTCAGCTTTGCCATCACGGGAATCAAAACTTATTATTATTTTTTTTTAATATACTAAATCAAAGTAATTTGAAATTGTAATCATTTGTAATAATATTTCATAGTATTAGACTAGCAGTTTGCTGCATTTTTTAATCAAACAAAAGCAGCCTTGGTGAGCATAAGATCAGGAACATTTTTCAGGAACATTTTAAAATCTTATCGACCCCAAATTTCCAACGGTATTGTATTAGCACCTGATCAGTTTGTCAAGACTTGGTCAGCATTATAGTATTTTTTATATGCACTACTAAATCGGAGAAAAGTCTTTTATATATATGCCTTTTTAGCAGCATTTTAAGCAGTCTCTTCAGTCGACTACACAGGCTGCTAATGGATTAATTGAAAAGCGTGGTAACTGAGCGTTGCCACTTTCTCTCTTGAACACCAGCGTGGAGCACAATGAGCAGGAACATTAGCCAAATGAACAAACAACAGGACAGTCATGTCCACTGGGCTCTTAATGTGCTCAGGAACATTATTTCCGACCCTCATAATGACCTCGATGAGTTGGCACTTCACAGAAACATCCCAGCCTCGCTAGTGCTGAATTTACATCAGAAAGTCCTACATTAATTATCATGAGAATGTTTTTAATCTTACGGCTGGTCAGGAAAGTTTAGCCCAAAAGACCCCATCAGAGATTTGCAACACCCCACAGAGTGTGTTCTCTATCAGAGTGGCCCACTGACAGGTTAATGCAGTGCCAGCCTCACCAGGATGGTCATAATAAAAAAAATAATTAAAAAATTGCTTTAAATGCACCACGTTGTTCCCTTTTATGGCAGCAGTAAGAAGCTTGATTAACTTTTTCTCGGACAACCTGCTAGATGAACATCTGCAGCCTGCTGATACAATACTCATCATTGCAAACCAGACTTCCAGTGGCCTGCGACACGATTCTTGAGCTCCGAGCCAGGCCATAATCAAGACGGCTGATGACATATCTTCCTCTCTGAAGCCATGGACACTTGCGAAGGAGATGAATCCATTCCAGGACTCTGATGTTAAGGAAATGGAGCCATTCATGCAGGCACCACTCAGGCGTATTTGTGCTTCGCAAGCTATCGCATTCATTGGAAGCAAAAAGTAATTTAAAAAGGTGAAAAAAGCTAAAGAAATCCCAATGAAAAATGACCCCAAATGGCACATAAGTGATATTGTCATAAGTGTTTGCACTGCGCCTGCTACCCTGATCGACAGATGGTCCGACAAAGGCACGTCCGCCGGACTCCGGAAATAATCACACCTAATAGCATTGTGCACTGAAGCAAAGGAATTCAAATGGAATTCTAATGCTGGATTCTTTTGGATTTTCACGCCTTCACTGCTCCATATTGTGGCCCTGGAGTCAACTGAGTCCAAGGTAAGGGAGTCAGGACAAAGGAGGATAAAAGAGGATGTAACGGCCACATGCTTATCTGAAGAAAAGCTACTGACAGGAAAGAAAGGGACCGCAAATCTTTACCCATGGCCATTGTCTGGACTCAAGAGAGCGAACATGGCTGAAGGACAGGTACGTTGTTCCAGAATGTAAACATCGACTGTGGCTTATGTTCGGAGCTCAACCAAAGCCCCTGGAGTCAAAACATTGCTCTGGGTGTGCATGCATTTGGTACAGACAGATGTCTCTTGTGAGCATGGGAGCCAGAAAAAAAGCATTTGAGCAGAGGTTCAAGGGTTAAGACTTACTCTGACATTTGTTTCAGAGGTCATTCCATCCCTGCACGGATCAGTGTTCTCCCTCTCTTCAATTTCACATGAGCCTGAGCCAAAAGCAAACACAGCCGGAGGGTTATTACTTTGCCCTGCCTGGATCAGTTGGTAACAGGTCTCTGGACACCACAGAAGAGTGCACAGGGAAATGATTCCCCTATTTCTCTCCAATTACACCTTCGGACACTCCACGATGGCTTGACCTGTGCTCCGAAAGCAATTAGTCTGCAACATGCATGGTTGTCATAACTGAGAACCATCATAAATACAATGTTAATCTTAGTGCCAGTGGATCAAGTAATCTTAAGGACCCTTAAAAGAGAAGAATGTAGCTCCTTTTCTCTTCTCTTCTTTCATCTCTTTATATAGTTTCAACTTCTGAATAAAGTCATTACTCTTCCTGGCAATACGATTATTGGATATGTGTTGTATGACATGTCCCTTTGGTGCACTAAGACAATGGAAATTGCACTGTACTTGATAACTGCAGTGTTTGGATTAATACAGCTGTAAGTTTATACTTTAATTACTAAAACAGTCACTAAGGAAGGCCGTTTTTATTCATTTAAAAAAGAACAACTGTCTGCATTAATTGCTTCACACAAAAAAAATAATATAAATGAATATAATAATGAATAGATGAAAAAGAAACTCAGTTAAGATAGCAATTATTTTACAAACTTTCTCAGCTTGAATCAAGGACATACAATCAAAGTTTTGTCAGATTTGATTATGGCTTATTGCTAGCCCATAACCTCAACCAAGATCAAAATGTTCTTGTATCATGACTTTGTTACACAAATATAATAAGTGTTGTGAGGAGAGCCCATGGATTTATGAAATCAAAGGTTTGTGTATCTGAATGGGGGAATTGGATTTGAACTGTATGGTGAAATGTAGGAGTACAAAGCAGAAGATGTCAATTATGGTACACCTTTGCATATTGTTCTGTAAACAAAAAAAGCATGAAATAATAGGGTGTCTTGAGATCACAGTAGTTTGCATCAATACACAATGAGAACAGGGGGGAACTGCATCAGATGATGTAAATATGGGGTCTTATAGGTCAATAATATCAAATGTTAACAGATGTTAACAAATGACTGTAAAATTATACAATATACAACAAAATAATAATAATAATTGTGTTACATGGGAACACTACCTGAAATGTCTTTTTTTTTTACATGACACTTTATGAGACAAGTTATTGTTGAACAAGGTTTTCACACTTGTAAATGCAAATCATTTGTGTTAAATGGGTTTTAAAAATCAAGAAAGAATAACACCTGAAAATATGTTGTTGCATAAGTGTGTATACAATTACATCACATCCCCCTGTGAAGTACTTTTTTAAATTTTAGACATTTCAGTATTCCTTAACACCCATAGAAACCAGTGCTAAATTCAGTCCATGGCGATGAAATTTATCTCTATCTTGTATTATTAGTTATAATGTCATTTTGTTCATTCCAGATGGCTTTGTGGAGTTTTGCCAAACCATAACCATTAATGAAGATTGATTACAGACGCAGAGACAAAGAGGATTTTCAAAAGAGGGCTTAGTGACACATTGTTGAAAATATCCTCTTCTGCCCCATTAGATTTCTGATCAACAACCTAATAATCTCCATAATATGTCTTCACCATCATTCAGCAACCACTAAATCCCTATAGGAAACGTTTTAATATGTGTTTCATGATCTCTGTTACCTTAAACATGTCTGATCTGATCTACAATAACACAGCTTGTCAAATCGTGTTTTGCAAGCTGAGGTTGGGCTTCTGCAACACTGACGGTTTGAATGTAAGCACATTGAAAAGGGAACAAGCCTGTGTATTGCTGGAGGGGACTGAATTCAGCTCTGCCCACTGCAAAACAACCACAGAGAAAACCCTTGACCCTAAAGTAATCTCCAGCTATGACACAATGACTTCAGTCCGAGTTGTTTGGTGTGTGTGTCAGTGTCCTTTAGCAGAACCAGGCTGATGCTCTTTTCTATTTTGTAACAAAAATATCATCCTTAGCAGGGAATAGGACAAATGTGGACCAAAAAGCGAGAGCGAGAGAGAAAGAGAGAGAATTCTGCAGGTACTCACCTCAAATATATTTTCTTCTGTATAACACATGAAATGATGTCATGTTAGTGTGCTCATCTTGCCTTTGAAGAAAATAATGTCATTAATGACTCACCGTCATGTTGTTCCAAACCCGTAAGACCTTCATCTTCGGTACACAGTTTAAGATATTTTAGATTTAGTCCGAGAGCTTTCTGTCCCTCAATTGAAAATGTATGTACGGTATACTGTCCATGTGTGTGTGTGTGTGTGTTTTCTATACCAGTGGAGATGTAATAACTAGAATAACTAAAAAAGTGAGAAGGAGCGTCAAGTCACAATCATTCTGAACAATTTCTCTGCAATTTCAGTCAGCAGGAACTCCAGCAGTCTTCAATAGGGTGGCTCAATAGCAGTCACACTACAGCGCACTTCATCATGGTTAGGGCACCAATTTGCCTGCCCATCTACGGATGATCAGTTCAGGCACTAACGCATTTAGGCTCAGCTAGCCTCACATTAACAACTTAAATCCAGATACTCTTTTGGTCTCAGCTCAGTGAGTGATTAAAGAGAAAAAGTGGTGGGAAAACAGTGCACATCTGCCCAGACATGACAGCTCTAAGAGGGTCAGTGCAGTAAATCTCAAGTTAGAAGTTTGCTAGATGATAGGCTCTGGTTAATACTTCCTGATTGCCAACACAAAACCTTCACGAAACCTCTAAGGCCATTAAATCTCAGCACACACACATTTAGAAGTTTTAGCAAAACAAGTGCCTCGTGTTGCTTTCCGAACGTGAATTCAAGGACTGTTTGTCCTGATCGATTGGCCTCACTTTTCTGATTGAAGCCACTGAAGTTATCAAAGAGGAGGTTGATTAGCAAGCCCACACAATGTGATGACACAGCACAATCAATTTGCTTTGCTAAACGCTTCTTTCAGAGAATCTCAATTCTTTTAATCTGAAGGAGAAGTTTGGTATCTCCCACTTCAGGGTTGTGCGCAATTCTGAAGTGGAATGAGAATGCTAGTTAAATTTCAATTAAATTCACAGATTTGAACTGAGGCAGCGAACAGGATGCAGAACTGTAATTTAAAAATAAATAAATGAAATCAAACTGCAGTAAATAATTGTATATTTCATAACTTAGTATTTATGCAATTTGTTATATACTTCAAATAATTTTTAATGTGTATTCATTAAAATACATTTAAATAAACAGATATATTTATCCATAATTATGTAATTCATGTTATGTTACGTTACGTTACGTTACGTTACGTTATGTTATGTTATGTTGGTTATGTTGCGTTATGTTATGTTGTGTTGTGGGAAATAAAATTAATTATAAAATATACATATTTATGAAATATAAAGAAATACAATTAAACCAAATGTTAAAATCCAAACATGCATAATATATAAAAATTATACACAATTGGTTTGAATTTATATAAATACTGTATTTAATAAAATAAATAAAAAATAAATTCACTTTCATGTTATGATTAATTTTATATAATATAAAATAACAGTATTATATTATATTATATTATATTATATTATATTATATTATATTATATTATATTATATTATATTATATTATATTATATTATATTATATTCACGATACACTGCCAGAAGGAACAAAGGAGCCGTAGGTAAACAAAACTGTCATTTATTAAATACAACACACAGGGTTTAATCCACACTTGGATAAAATACATGACTTATGAGGGAAAAACGAGGAACATTTGGAGGAACACATCTGCACAGAATAACTAATTAAGAGATGAGGACAAGAACAGGAAAAACCAGGGAGGAAGGAGCCAGGGAGATGACAGGAGGGACTTGGATCGTGCAGCACCAGGTGGGACCCAGGCCACAGTTATAAGTGTGACCCATGGTTGAGCCGACAGAGGGAGGAGCCATGGAGGATGAAGGGCTGACGACTCCAGGGGGCCAACCAACGGCGGCAGAGCAGGTGGCAGGGGAGCCTGAGGTGGAGACAGAGAGCCAATGAGTCAGTACGACATATTCAGAGACATTTGTCTAAAAATTCTATTCCAATTAAAAAAACTTCTGAATTGTAAAGAAGCCAATTCATGATTCATGATCATCCAACCCTTTCCTAAATACAGAATGTCAAACAATTGAAAGCACAACTATAGAATCAAAGAACTGCTGTCTTGTAGGTGATTTCTAAAGTGTTGACAGCTTTCAAATGAATAAGGAATGTCCTTTATTACCGGTAAAACAACAGCATCAAATAACAAATTCTAGACTCATATGCTGCATACGGCTCTTTCAGAGCTCACTCATCCACACAGTTGTACAATTCTTTTCTTTATGACTTTCAAACATAGAAAGAATAGCTCAGGCTGGCCGGCAGCGGTCCATGGTCACAGGTTTACTGCTGTGCCTCGGCTCATTTAGAGCTGAAAATCAGTGACCTCAAAAAGCAGACCAATCAAACATTGATACGCCCTCGTAAACTGTCAACCTGGGGCTTGTCAAACTGCAGCCTTCGGCCTAGCAGATTTATTTCCACTTTATAAGAACACTTTCCACACTGAACCTGTATTGTTTTGAAAATAGAAAGAGAAAAGAAAGGTAGGTCTGCTATGGCTTGCAGTTGTAAGTTTCCTGTGACGTTTAAGTGGTTATATGTCAGTGTCTATTAGGCGAGGGGGTGATGGCAGAGTCTGGCTGAAGGGAGGAAATGTCAGAGCCTGGCAGGGATGAACCTTACTGCTGGGAGGTGTGTAGAGGAGATGATTAACCACTTCCCTGCTCCGTCTTTAATATGCTTTCAAAGGCCTAGAAATACTGAATGGAAAAAAATCCAATCAAGTCCAATGCAAAGTACCATTCTCTCGTTGCATAGGGTTTGGTCTTAAATCCCCCACCTGTCACCGTTTGAAGTGGTGCGTAGGCCAAAGAGGCAATTACCAAGCCCACCAGAGCTTCTGGGTCCTGCCGTAAGATGAATTGCTGTTTTGATGCAGTATAAATTTGTACAGAAAAGCTCATTCTTAGATTTGCATTATGTGAAAACATACAAACTCCCACAACTGCATGCAGGTTTGGTGTCACTAACATATACTGTACATATTAAAAGCTTAATGGGACAGTTCACCAAAAATAAACATTCCAAAATAATTTGAGAGCCTGGACTTCCTCTTACTTTTTTGATTTGACGAATTTGCTCAGAAATCTTTAATAGTTTAATAAAGAAACTGCAAAAAAAAAACTTTTATATTTTTATTGATATTTCTAAATTAATTTTTACTAAAGTAACTATGAATTATTAAGTAATTATTTCTAACATCATATGGTAAACACTGACAATGATGAGGTGTTTTCAAAAGATGCTGTGCTTGCACTTTTTTCGTAAACAGTGAGCACTTGCATTTTTATGGAATCAAAATAAAGACTTTCTAAAAGGACATTGAACATTTGTGCAGGCTTTTGTGTTCTTATACATTTTTTCGTAGAATAATTACAGTTTGTTTAAAATTATTTAAATTAATGATAACTAATTTGTTATGACCAGCATAATACCTCATTACAATGATAAAATACCTAAAATACCTGCTGTGTCATCTTTAGTAAAATTCTGTATTTTCTCAGACATTTAAAGTGGGAACAGATATTTATGTTCTGTTTATGTTATTTAAGCTCTATAATTACTACAATTCCATTTCTATTGCAAACATAATATATATATATATATATATATATATATATATATATATATATATATATATATATATATATATATATATATATATATATATATTGTAATAGTGTAGTTTATGTTTATATACATATTTTCATATGTTAAATGTATGTAATTTATTAAAGTTAATATTTAACATGTTTAATTTATTAATGTGTTTAGTTTACTACTTAGTACCATGAATCTACAAGTGTGGAAGTGCAAATTAACACCTGAGCACTCTTGTGTTTGCTACGGTTACAGTAAGAAATCGTAGAAGAGTAAAAACATAACTGGCAGACATTGGTATGTGTAAGCAACACAGCTTCAACAAATAAAATTCATAATGGGTGTGTTAGATATATAATGTGCAAATAATCAAGCAATGACAATAATCAGTCATACTCGGTGGCAATGAGGGGCCCCCAGATATAATTATGTTTTATAGAAGGGGAACCAATAACCAAATAATTTTTTTTTTTTTTTTTTTTTTTTTTTTTTTTACCATAACGTTACATTCTTTTACCATTAAAAATATATATACATTTTTTTTTTGTACAGTGTAGAATAGCATGAGGATGAATAATGACTGAATTATCGTTATTGGATAAATTGTTCCTTTCAAATAATTTCATAAATAATCTCCTAATATGAGCTGTCCAAATGTACCCTCGCTGCAAACGAAGCTACTGTGTCAAAATGTTCATTTGGTATCGGAGGGTAAACACACGCATTCTCATTTTGTTTTTCCTCTATTCAGAATCAGCAAAGTAGGACAATGGTATTTAAATGAGCCAACAGGGTGCGTTCAAGAGAACAGGCCTTTAAATATGAAAATGAAATATAGAGCCGCGTGGCCTTGTAAATATAGTTTTACACTTACAGCCGTGAGCATACTGATGAAAATGGCCAGGGGTTAATCAATACTGACACAGAAAAATCTTTCCAGCCAGGTCGCAGGTGCACTCTCCCAGTAACATTTAACTTTCGGGATCTGACAAGCACAGATCAAAGGCACATTCTTGCACAGAGACTGACCAAAACCTGATGTCACACAGATTTGATCCAGACTGAGGCATTTTACAACCAACTGTCTCACCAAGAGGAAAATTGAACCCGAAAATGTATATGATATTCATTTATTTTTGGTTCTTTATAGGATTAAAGTATTCAACAAAGAATAGGCTATACAAATCTGACTTACACTGGGGAAATTACTCAAATAAAGTGTGTGCAGTTGAATTTTGTAATTTCTGTGCCTATATCATTACCAAACAGACCTGCAAAATTAATGAAATCAGAACTTTTTATGCCTGCTATTTCTGCCTTATCTTTATAAATGTTATGTGGTAGAAACAATAAGAGTAGTATGTTAATATGCTTTTTCAAATTCAGTCAATGACTGTTTTCAAACAGGTTTCTCAAACATTCTCCTTTCTGCCAGTGGCCAGGTTTACAGATCTCACGCCAAAGAGTGCAACAGTGCCTGTCCACATATTTTAGCTTCATTGGATCTGGAAGTATTTTTAACATTCAATTTGTCCCAAAGGAATAAAAAAAAAAAAAAAAAAAAAAAAAAGAGAGATGTTAAAGAGATATAAACCATGAACCAACCCAACCAGCAAAAAGGTGAATCACATTACAGATCAGCATAGTTTTTCACCAGGAATCCGCTGTTAAACATTACTATTATAATTATTATTCAACACCAAGCATTTCTACAGACTCTGTTGATCTTCTCTGAGATATTTTACTCAAAAGTAAAACATTTGATCGATTTTTACAAAGCTCTTCGCACTGAAAAGCAGTCAGAACACCGGCATGACAGGACAAAAACAATAAAACCCATTACAAACAGTGCAGTTGTTGCATCCAGTGGGAACATAAATACTGATTATAATGACTTATACTGTCTTTTTACTCGTTGCGTTGTATATCGCCCCGCGTAAACAAAACCATGTCTGCATTTGTGATCAGAGAAATGACAAACAACAAGTGCTACTCTACACTGCTTAAAAATTAGCATTTTAATCATGAGTGGAAAATCGTTTACATATGTAAACCTACTTACTGTACATACCGTGAGTCAGAAGTGCAGCTGGCCGTTAGAGCGAGGACAGCCTGCGGCTTGAGTTAGCAGCAGCCAGTGGCTATAACAAGGAATGTTCCTAAAGACACTGGAAAACGGGATCTGGCTTTCTGGGATGGTAATCAAATGGTTCAGGTCATACTTAGAAGGGAGAGGTTATTGTGTGTGTATAGTAGACCACAGTGACGTTTCTAGGCATAGGCGAGCTAGGTGGTCACCCTAGGGCACCACCAGCTGAAGGGGTGCCAATGAGTGCTCATACTGACACTACATAGCTACATTTTAGCAGGGTTGTGATAAAGAGTGACATGGCCATCCTGAAATAAGACTGCTGCCCCCACTGGATCACCCAACATCATTGGGCTTGAGTACTGTGAAAGTGACGATGCCTGTACGCCATTAGGTCAATGGGCTCTGTCAGTGCTTTGGCAAGATACGTTTTATTTTATTTATTTATTTATTTATTTATTGTTTTGCCATGCAATAAAGCTAATTTCAAAGAACAATTTAAAACATTGGTATGATAAATAAAGTGCACAAAATCAGTATTTTGTTTAGGAAATGTTTGTGGCAGTTGATAAATCATGTTGCGAGATTTGTCCAAAAGGTGTTCGTTTTTGCACCAATGCGTTGTTAAAGGATCAGTGTGTCATGTAATATTCCCACATAAACTTTAAAGCCAATTAACCAATTAAAAAATATTAGTATAGTAAAATTCACTAATTCACAAGATCAAAACACCCTTTATTAATCTTTATTCATCCTTTTATTAATATTTAATGCATCCGTACAGAGGTGTCGAAATGCTGAGTCAATTAAATCACTTCTAACAGCACTTAATGGTAACAGCGTTGTTCACATTGAGGGCAGAGCGTCACATTATTTAAAGAGGAAGTTCACATGTTATTGAGTAGCAAAGGATTAAGTAGCTGCATTGATTACTTTTATGCCACTGATCAGGCTTTTATATGTAGTTTTGGGATAACAAATGGTTTTATAGGATTGACTGAAGTAATAATGCAATAAATGACACTTTAAATCAATGTTTCAAGGAACAACAACAAAACAATTCAACAACAACAAAAAAAAGATAAATAAAAAGTAGCCATTAATAATATATATAAAATGTATCCAAATCCAAATGTAATAAAATTAATTTATGTGTGATTTATGTGGAAATTATGTGCAATGTCTTAGCTATAGGGATTGTTACATATGGCAACACAATTATATTTCAGCTTATAAATTGTCTAAAATGTTCATCTTAACAGTCAATTTACAAATAATGCATTCAGATTTGAACTCACAATGCGCTGATTTGTCACAATTTAATGTTGTTAACTAAAACCAGAAAATCTGAGCATATCACACCAGTCCTCAGGTCCTTATACTGGCTTCCAGTTACATTTAGGATTGATTTCTAAGTACTTGTTTATAAATCCCTCAACGACCTAGGACCTAAATACATAGCAGATATGTTCACTGAATATAAACCTAAAAGATCACTCAGATCACTGGGATTGAGTCAGTTAGAAATACCTAGGGGTTAACACAGAACAAAGGGAGTCCGCTTTTAGTTATAATGCTGCCCGCAGTTGGAATCAGCTTCCAGAAGAGATCAAATGTTCTAAAACATTAGTTTATATGCAGACTCAGAACTCATCTGTTTAGCTAAGCCTATATTGAATGAGCACTGAGCAATGTCCAAACTGATTGCACTTTATTTTATGTATAATCATTTTCAAAATACCACTAAATTCTGTGACATCATTAACAAAATGTTTTACTAAAAGTTGCCTCTGTACATTAAAATAGGACAAGAGAAATTTTGAATGTTTAAAAAATACACACGCTATGTTAAAGTGTTGTTAACTAAATTGGTAGGCCAATTACAATATGCACAGCAGTAAATGTGAAATGCAGCATTCAAGACAAAATGTGTAATCAATTCAGCCAGCAAAACAAGAGGCCCAAACAAGTCAATAATATCAGATAAAAAGATAGTAGCCTCATTAGATATGGCTAAATTTGTGCTCTTTGCATTGTTAATGTTCCCAGTAACAATAAGACGTGTTGATCAAATTTATCTGTGTATTGTTAAAGACTAATTAAACCATAAATAAGCCAGAAAAAAAATGAAAACTAAGATGGGTGGTTGGAGAGAAGATCAATTGTAATGCTTGTCTTGTTTAAACACCTTTCAAATGCAAACACTTCTGTGGATGAATGCGAAGGAGGATTTGCTTGCAACAAGCTATCTATCCTAATGCAAGTCTTAGACGATCTGTTCATCTGACCACATAACCGCCATTTGTTTTGACAAATTAAAGTGAAAGACAGTAGTTAACAATACCTGTGGGACCTGTTTCTTTGTTCTGCTTTAGCTAAATAATCCAAAGGGCTCCAGATAGCAATGAGTTCACAAATGCTACAAAGGCCATTAATTAAATCCAGATACAATCTTTGCAAACTGATACAAATAGCTGAGATGCAACGAGTACTCAAATGGCTAGTGACCGTATCCAAGGCTATATCATTAGTTTATATTAGACTTTTGATTAGCAGCCCTAAGTGGACCCAAAGAGAGATAATATATTTCATATCACTGGTTTCCTTTGGTCCGCTTGGAGGGAGGAGGATGCACACTCTTCATTACAAGAGCCAATCTGCTGGCGATTAATTAATTTCTTTCAAGAGAGGCACAGAGAATCTCTATGGTGTAAATTAAAGCTGAAAGCAAAATGGTTTGATGAGAAAGAAATCCCTGTCGATCATATTGTTTCTGCTGGGACTGCAGCACAGGGGTTCTGCCAATACCTGGCATGGCCATATACAGCTAATTTATGCAGGAATGCAATTTGATATAGCTGTTAAAGCATTTGAATAAATAAAGTTATGATTGAGCAGTTTACATTTACAATACATGTTTCTCCAATAAAGATATTCTAGTGGACAACATTGATCTTCATCTTTCAGTTGAAACAGTTTAGAATTTGCATCATAAATTCATTACAGAGTAAATTCACCTTGGACCCTTAATGTCAAATTTCAATATCCATGTCACCAAGACACTGTCCATTAAACACTTAAGACATTTCTCTGTCCCTTCACACTTTAGAGTCTACCATATAAATCCTAAATAAAGAGTTTATTTTCTGTAGGCTACTTGGATGATATATAAATCACAGGTACAGTGCATCAAGTTCTTAACATAAGTCAGAATGTCTGGACCACTCAAACCATCCTAGGTGTATATGACATTCTTCTTTCAGATGAATACAATCAATGTTATATTAAATAATGTCCAGGCTAATCCGTGCTTTATAATGGGAGTGGACGGTAGCCCAAAATTTGAAGCCCAAAAAATTGACCACATGTCCACATGACTCTGGGGGGTCAATAATTGCTTTGCGTTTGTGAAAGAAAACTATCCATATGTACATTTTTATAAGCATAAACTCCAGTGAAAATATGTTTGTCTCTGAAAATGAAAATCAATGTCATCTTGGCTTATGTAAAAATCCTCCACCATTTTTCTTTACACTCCTTCTGGAACAAAACACTCATCAATACCCCACAGAAAGGTCTAAAATCTCGTTCATTATCATGCAATTACCCGGGGCTGCGTTGAGATGGGTGAAGCGTTGTGATTTCAGGAGACTGCGGTCACCTCGTCCTTTCTAGAATTTAATTCGCCATTTTAGAGAAGTGTTTGGGGAACCTATAGACGACTCTGACAGCGACCAACAAATGTGTCAAGAGCCTCCGGTCCCATCCACAGATGTTCGCCCAATAGATCCCCAGTTAAGCCCAAGATGGGCTCCTGATCTCCCGTCAAGCCCAGGATGGCTCCCGATCTCCCGTCAAGCCCGATCCCCAGTTAAGCCCAGGATGGCTCCCGATCTCCCGTCAAGCCCGATCCCCAGTTAAGCCCAGGATGGGCTCCCGATCTCCCGTCAAGCCCAGGATGAGCTCCCGATCTCCAGTTAGGCCCAGGATGGGCTCCCGATCTCCTGTCATGCACAGGATGGGCTCCTGAACCCCAACTGGGCCCAGAGGTGGCTACTGTACACCAGGTATGCTCAGAAGAGGCTCCTGATCTCCCAGTAAGCCCAGAGGAGTCCCCTGCTGCACCTTGGCCCTCCAGACCCTTGTCTCCACCTGGTTTGTCGAGCACTCTGCTCCGCTGGTTCCATCATGCACCCTGATTCCGCCTCCTTGGATCAACCTTGAGATTTCGCCCAGTCCTCCTGTCAATGCTCACCCCTGGTTCCTCCCACTGTCGGCGATACCATGGTATTGGCCTCAAGTTTCTCCAGACTCCACGTCCTCGTGGCAGACCCCCATGACATTGGAAGAAAAGGTCCCTGGCGAAAAGTACCCTGGAGAAAAGGACCCTGGAGGGGGGTCGGGTTAGTGTCAGGAACCTGTCAAGCTAATCACCCACACCTGTTCCCTATCAGCGGTCTCATCACAAGGACTATAAAGCAGTCACCTCAGCCCCAGTTCTGAGTCAAGCCTCCAACAGGAATCGACCTCACGATCTTGTCTCCAGCTCACCTCGCTTTCAGAAGACCTCCAGAAGTAACGTATACTTAGCCTTTGAGAAGCTAACATGTGTGTCTTTGTTCTCCTGTCTCCGGGACTTCTGTGATAAACTGGTTACTTGAATTCGCTATGAGCTTCGATATCTCCTGTGTTCTCGTAAGACTCTTTGGGCAGTGGCCTCCCCTGTAAAAGTAAAGAGACAAGTATTAGTATTCCGGAATTGTGTGGCCTTGACTTCTGGCCAATTGACGAACTCACCTGCATTTCACCGCTCACTTAGTGATCTGCAAAGAACCCGCACCTGAAATTAACTCCTACTCACCTTTCACGAACTCTTGTGCAAGTAATCACTATGTTGAATTCTATTGCCTCTGTCTCCAGTGTATATCCTGACAGTGTGATGATTAACCTTCAGAAACAATTAATTACTTATTAATGACTAAAACAAATCTCCATCAATAGTTCACAAACAGTTTATCTGGTTTAAAACATTTTTTGACATCCATCCACTGATTCAGAGAGCATACACTCATTCAATATTTCCAAGTAAAATCAGTTGAGTAAATTACTTGTCACTCATACTTGTTTTGTTCTTGAATCAATCAGAGTTTTAATTCCTGAATGAATCATCATTTTAAAATGGATCATTTTAAAGAATGGTTTAGTTCAGGAGTTTCCAAATTAGGTCCTGGAGGGCTGGTCTTCTGCAGAGTTTAGCTCCAACCCTAATTAAACATCTAAATCAAGGTCAAAGGCATTTTTATAAACGGAGATTGTCTTACTATTGGGAGATACGAGTGTCTATATTACTTACTACTGGATAAAGTTCAAAGGTCAACTTGGATCGGGAACACGTGAACCTTAATAACTGTAACACTGAATCGCTGTTTACGGAGACCATAGTAATGAATGAGAAGTGGCATAAGTTGAATCCCACCTGTCGCAAGAAGAGATTTTTCTATCAAAATAGTGTTAACTCTAAAAATAGATCAATCTAAACGTATTGTTTAGTGTAAAACATGTTGGAGATTAGCTGATAGGCTGTCGATTCATTAAATTATAAGCTGTTTTCTCTAAAAGTCTGTTTATTAAGCAAAGTGAGACCTCTCCTCGATTAACATCCATTGAAAAAAAAAAAATACAGCCTCTGGTCTCCTTTCCCACGTACTGCTAAAGCAGAAGCGTTAGTATTTGCCGTTACACGTTTTTGGCTAAAGGTTGCAGGCTTGCATTCTAGTGGCTTTGCTATTAACTTCCAGGCAGGTGTGTTGAGGCAAGTTGGAGTTAAACTGCAGGACCCTCCAGGACTCCTTGTTTAGTTGCTCACTTTTCAAGACTTTGTTGTCACCTACTGTCAGGACTATGAAACCTTCAGAAAGAATCACTAAAAAATCCCCACCAATAACTTACAGACTGACAGTTTTTTTGGTGTAAAGTGTTTAAGTGAGAAGCATCTATTCATCACAAAAACTTGCCATGCATGTAATATTTACAAGTAGGCTAAGATTAGTTGAGTGAATGATACAGTCATAAATTCTTTTAAATACAAAATAAACAAAGATTTTTTTTAACAAATTGGTTGTGAAAATGACTCAGTGACTCATATTTGTTTCTTGAATTAATGAATCAGCATTTTTAAATAAATCATGTGGAAAAAAAATCAGTGACAGTCACGTATCACCACCTATTGGCACAATGATGTAACATTCAGAAAAAATCACTGAAAAAAATCAAGCAGAAAGGCCCTATTATGTGATGCTGATACATTATGCCAGTCATGTCACTGACCTTGAGCAAGAGCAGGTTGTGCCAAATCAATCTTTGATTGGCAGGGAAAGGACAGGACTGACCATTTTGTAATTAGACACAAGAAAGAGGCACAGGCCAGAAAAAAGGACATAAAAATCACCACAGTGCTTCTTTTCTGCACTCTAAAAAAGGATGGTTCTTTTATTGCCATTACTTGCAAACTTTGAGCTTCATCGCTATACCTTTAAGTATTACTTTGTGGTGAGCTAATTCCAATACTAAAATACTCAAGGTCAAACACCTGAGAGCTGCAAGCAGTCTTCCCATCCAGTATAGCAAAGCTTTGATTTATCTGCCAATGGAAGAAAAAAAAAGGCTTCTGGCTTGCTTATTTGTGTGACTTTAAAAAATAAAATTAAAAAATTAAGTAACTTCCAAGCACTGGGGAACATGGTTTGCATGTGCTTTTGCTGGAGGTTTTGGATTTACAGAACTCTGCCTATACATCTATCTATACATATATACATATTTACTTTGTGCCTTTTATAACTCATCCTAAGTTGTTGTCTTTAAAAAGAAACAAAAAAATAGATTAATTGTTTAGATAAAGGCTAATATTTTGGGTGTGACCAATAATGATTAATGAGACTACACTACAGCACATGTGCTGTATACCTTGTAAATGCAATGTCCATTACTTTACAAAATTGGCAGATACTGAAAACAGGACAGTCTGAGGAAACATGCCATCTCATGCATTTCCGATGCTCATGAGGTGTTGTTCTCAAGCTGAATACATATTGTGTTCATTTTAAAGGGATAGAGATGACAGATTACAGTAAATGTTTTGGCTGAGTTCATGAAATGAGAAACCAGGGACCATAGCAGGTTTAAAAGTAAGGGAAATGTATTTTGCAGGAGCATAAAGGACTGTAAGATTCTTCATAAATTTTCTTATAAATGTTCTTACAAAATTCCTTTACAATTTTCTTTCAAAATCATCTAGAAATGTTCTTACACATTTTCTTATAACATTCCTTATACATTCTCATTTTCTAACATTTCTTATAAATGTTCTTACAAATATCCTTATACATTTTCTCAAAAATATTTGTACACAATTCCTTATGAAAAAAATTTTTTTTTACACATTTTCTAACAAAATACCTTCTAACATTACATAATTTTCTTATGAATGTTCTTACAAATTTTCTTACAAAATTCCTTATAATTCTTCTTAGAAAATGTCTTACAAATTTCCTTATACAGATGTCTTACAAAGTCCCTTATAAGTTTTCTTACAAAATTTCTTACACATTTTCTTAGAAATGTTCTTACAGAATTTATTATAAAAATTATTCATGAATGTTTAAAAAAAAAAAAATCCTCATACATTTTCTTACAAATTTCCTTATAAATTTTTATCACAAATTTTCTACATTTCTTATAAAGGTTCTTACTAGGGATGTCAAGATTAGGTTATTCTGTGCCCGGATCCGAGTCATTGAATATTGAGAATCATCCTCTACTTTCAAATTCCTATAGGAATGTGTGTTTGGTGCACACTTTAAGTACATTAAAGTTATTAAAATCTGCTTGATCCTTACAAAATTTATTATACATTTTCTTTCAAAATTCCTTACATAATTATTTAAAAATGTTCTTACAATATGTTTATAAGATTCCTTAAAAATGTTCTTATAAAATTCCTTAAAAAAATTTTTATTATAAAATATCTTATACATTTTCTTAAATATTATTTTATATTTTTATTATAAATGTTCTTACATTTTTTCTTAGACAATTCCAAATACATTTTCTTACAATAAATTAGAATGTCATGGAAAAGTTAATTCAACTCAAATTGTGAAACTTATGTATTAAATAAATTAAAAGCACACAGACTGAAGTAGTTAAAGTCTTTTTTTTTTCTTTTTTTTTTTTTTATTGTGATGATATTGGCTCACATTTAACAAAAACCCACCAATTCACCAATTAATCTCAACAAATTAAAATCCTGAATTTACTGTACAATCGATACTTGGTAGGGGCTCTTTTTGCTTTAATTACTGCCTCAGTTCAGCGTGGCATGGAGGTGATCAGTTTGTGGCACGGCTGAGGTGGTCTGGAAGCCCAGGTTTCTTTGAGAGAGTGTCTTCAGCTCATCTGCATTTTTTGGTCTCTTGTTTCTCATCTTCCTCTTGACAATACCCAACAGATTCTCACTGGGGTTTAGGTCTGGTGAGTTTGCTGTGCAAACCAACTTTTGGTGCTTTTGGCAGTGTGGGTAGGTGCCAAAGGAAGCAAGAAGTGCTCCAAATTTCTTGGTAAACGGGTGTAGTGACTTTGGTTTTCAAAAAAACACAATGGACCAACACCAGCAGATGACATTGCACCCCAAATCAAAACAGACTGTGGAAACTTAAAGCTGCAGTAGGTATATTTTTTACATATTTGTTAAACCTGACATTATGTCCTGACAGTAGAATATGAGAAACATAATCTGTGAAAAAATTAAGCTCCTCTGGCTCCTCCCAGTGTTCCTATTGCCATTTGCAGAAATTCATCCACTCCCGTTAAGAAATAACCAATCAGAGCTGCGGGCCTTAACTTTGTTTGTGTTCAAAATGTAAAAAAATGTATATAATAAGCGAGTACACCATGAATCCATTTTCCAAACCGTGTCTTTAGCTTGTCCTCAATCACTAGGGTGCACCTATAATAAGTGTTTATATTCTGACTATTTTAGATTGCTTCGGGGGTACTGCGGCAGAGTAACCCAGTACCTTTGTGATTCTTCATAGACATAAACAGAGAGAAGTAGTTCCGGCTACGATGTTCTTCCGCAAGACGCAAGCAGTTCTGTTTATTAACCGCTAGAGCGTCAAAAGTTACCTACCGCAGCTTTAACACTAGACTTGGGCAACTTCAGTCTGGAGGATAGGTGAAGAAGCTAATAGCAACTTGGGCTATGAGCTTCTCCACCCTTCCTCCAGATTCTAGGACCTTGGTTTCCAAATGAAAACTTGTTCTCATCTGAAAAGATGGGCAACAATGGGCAACAGTCCAGTTCTTCTTCTCCTTAGCCCAGGTAAGACACCTCTGATGTTGTCTGTGGTTCAGCAAATTCCTTGACACATCTGTGTGTGGTGGCTCTTGATGCCTTGACCCCAGCCTCAGTCCATTCCTTGTGAAGTTCACTAAAATTCTTGAATCGAATTTGTTTGACAATCCTCATAAGGCTGCGGTTCTCTCGGTTAGTTGTGCATCTTCATTCCGCAGTTTTTCCTTCCACTCAACTTTCTGTTAACATGCTTGGATACAGCACTCTGTGAACAGCCATCTTCTTTGACAATGAATGTTAGTGGCTTACCCTCCTTGTGAAGGGTGTCAATGATTGTCTACTGAACAACTGTCAGATCAGCAGTCTACCCCATGATTGTTTAGTCGAGTGAACCAAACTGAGAGACAATTTTGAAGGCTCAGGAAACCTTTGCAGGTGTTTTGAGTTAATTAGCTGATCGGCCTGTCACCATATTCAAATTTGTTGAGATTGGTGGGTTTTTGTTAAATGTGAGCCAAAATCTTCAAAATTAAAAGAACCAAAGATTTAAACTACTGTGTGCATTGTATTTATTTAATACATGAGTTTCACAGTTGGAGTTGAATTACTCAAATAAATTAATTTTTCCACAACATTCTAATTTTTGGAGATGCACCTGTAGTAGTATTGCAGTTTACTTTTCTATTAAACATGACCAAATAGCTTTCTGATCTTTTTTAAGGAAGTAAATCAACAGTAAATAAATCCCATAGACAATGAGTAATTCATGTTTCAGGCCAAAAGTATAACGTCACTTAATTGGGGATGTTAAGATGGTCTGATGCCAATATTGGGTTGCCTTGAGCAACTTTTAATGATGGACTCCAAAGAAGTGTCAGAGAAGGTCGTCTCTCTCAATCAGCAAAGGTTGAGTAATATGTCAGTACAGAAATCATTACATTTGCCAGATGCCCTGAACTTCTTAACCCTTTTTCCCCAAATGTTTTTTTATTTGGTGTAGAAGAGCTTGGAGGTCATAGTGAAATTATAGCAGTTAATTATGAGAACTGGAGCAGAAATCAAAGGCAAACATGCAACAAACTCAATAGAAAATTCTCAAAGCTCACGTTATTCATATAAGCCTTTTTTTTATTATTACTCATGGGGCAGTAAAAAAGCAAAAATGATTAAGAGTTTTTACCTTTCTACATGAATATGCTAATCAACATTATAACAACAAACCTCAGACATATAATTATACTATTGAAGCTTCTAAAAATTCAAAATCAATACCAATAAACATGAACAATAAATAACTCCAGCAAGATGAAGTTGTGAAAGTGTTGGCGATTCCTGTAGCTGGTTTCATTTCCGTCTCCCTCTCATTTTGTCAGACGCTTCATTAAGATGCTATTGTTTAAATGGACTGTCTCTGCTCTGATTTATTCAGTCTGCACATGTACTTGAGACATTTTCTGAGGATCATAATGTTGTGCTCTTTATTTATTAGTGGCATAAACACTGTAATCGCTGGAGTTTCTACAACAATTGCAGTTTCTACAACCAATACTGATGATATGAAAGGTTCAGCAGTATCAGAATGCATTTTACTGTACGACATTTAAATAAATAAAAAAATAGAGAGCTGCACTGCAGTCAGGTATGGTGGAAATGTGGATTAACTCAAGATGTGGCTGATAATAGATCCCTGGGATGATAGCTATACTGACTAGTCATAATACATGCTATGTAAATAGATAACAACTGAATGATAGCAAGTGCATAGGAGTTAAGATCATGTCATAAATGTGGTGATTTGGGAAAATTTTGACTTAACAACATAGCAGACTTTGTTATGCGACATTTACAGAAAGAAGCAAAGTTTTCGATAGTTGTCACTATTTGTGAAAACAGATTTCCCTGACAGAGCTCTCAGTGTAAACAAACAGGTGCTCTTCAACAAACGTTGGATTGACTATGTTATTGAAGAGACATTGCAAAATTCATTGCTGAGACAAGCCAGAACAAATATAACAGCAAGTGAAGTCCAAAATCATTATCGTAGTTGGCTTATTTATGTAGTGGAAAAACAGCACTGTGAGTTTATTGTTCAAAAACCTTCCAAACACAATGTTACAATTACCTGACAAACAATGGTGACAAAATGAAGCTGCATTTAGTTATTTAAATGTTGTTTTTAAATGTAAAAGTTTTGGTGATGAAAATGAAAATTGTGAAAATTTGGAAGTCACCCCCAGAAAAAAAAGGCTGTATTTAAATTGTTTCTTAATTCATGCTGAACAGAAATGTTGCATTTGCATTTAGGAAATATCATTAGGGTAGGATAAGTTAAAGTGTAGGTAAGGTTAAAAAAAATCATGATGAATTTTCAGGTGTTACTGAGGATAAAACTTGGAAAAAGGTGTTAGCATCCCAATCATCTCACTGGCAGTGGCTCAAATGATGAGGGACCTCCAGGGAGCATCTTTCCTCATGTAACCACAGAACATTCTATTACTCATTAAGAGAATAGGGACAACCCATTTTGACCATGCACCCGGGCGCACCAACTGTTTGAGTGCACCTGCACCATACACTTAGGTTGTTAAAATAGGGCCCATTATGTTATACAGCTATAGAAGGTACCAGCTTTATAACAAACAACTTTTACAATGTGCATCTAAGGAAGAGCTCTGGGAGAATTATATCTGTTCATACGTTCTTAATATGCCGTTGAGAAAGTTTGCTTGTCTAAAAAATAATCTTTACTAACCATGCCATTCTTCTTATCTTTTCTCATGCTTTCTTTTTTATGTATGCTAAAACTGGCACAGGGACCTGTGGAATCATGGGATTGTCAGGGTGTGCTTTCTCTTGGAACTCAAAGAACACATCAAAACCAAGTTGGCAGTCAGCTTCCTAATTAAAACTCTTAAGCATGCGGTGAACTCAGAAGATGTGTGTGGTGTTGCTGTTTTTTCATTTTATTTATTATACACTTTCAACTCTGCTGCAGTGCATGTGTCATTATAAAAAAGATGTGCTTGCATAATCCACACATTGTATTTATAATGCCATACTTAATGGCATTAGAAAAGCTTTGTAATAAAATAAAAAAAAATATGTCTACATTTCTGTCTACATGTTCCAGAGAAACATATTTTCTGCAAGAAGAAAGCTTTGTGATTTATTAGCATTACGTCTATGATGGCAAGATTTGCTGAGGGCCAAATCTGAATGAAGCAACATAGTACTTATCATTCACACAGTCTAACAGAGAACCATGATTGAATATGTAAATGTGTTGGAGTAGTTTGCATTTTTACATATTAACAGAAAAAGAAAGGATGTACTTATTTTGCAGATCTAAGCTAGCTGTGTGGATGGCCATTTCACCATTCTGTTCACCAATTTTGAACAGGAGGCTCTTAAAGGGGTCATATGATTTAAAATGTTCCTTTCTCTTTGGAGTTTTACAAGCTCTTGGTGCATGAAGAAGATCTGTAAAGTTGCTGTAAACATTTAAAGAGATTGCTGAAGCTTTTTGCACAGTAGACTTAACATTAAAGCCACCTGGAAGTGTTTTTCTTTGTATCTGCTCTTAAAGCTGCCTTGTTTACTGCATATAGGGCCATTTGAATGGAATCACATTTTCTTCTCATCTAGTTGAATTACTAATGCTTTTGTGCAATTAATATATTTTTTTGTTAGTTTTTTTTGTTTTTTGGGCATAATAATGCCACAACAACTAGTATGAGCCATGCCTGTTCAATTATTAACCTCATTTTTCATCATAAAATCTTACATACAATAATCACCTGTCAAGAACACTGTATAGTGATTTGACATACAACCAAGACCCATGCTCAGAATTCATGCTCTGCATTTAACCCATCCAAAGTGCACACACATAGCAGTGAACACACACACACACTGTGAACACACACCCGGAGCAGTGGGCAGCCATTTATGCTGCGGGGTCAAGGGCACCTCAGTCATGGTATTGCCGGCCTGAGACTCAAATTCTCTAACAACCAGGCCATATTAATGCAGTATTCAATATTGGCAATCAATATGAAACTATTGAAGAATTTATTGCAGCATTGCTAATGAAATTTGTTTAATTCTGTTTGATTTCTACTTTGTTTTTTACATGTTTTTTTTGTTTTTGTTTTTTTGTTTTTTGTTCAAAACTGATTCGCCCTCTGGCTATCCAAGATGAAGATTAGATTTTTCTTTATCAGGACAGATTTGGAGAAGATTTTTAGCCTTACATCACTTGCTCACCAATGGATATTCTGCAGTGAATGGATGCTGTCAGAATAAGAGTCATATAGTCAAAAGTTATTATAAAGCCATAAAAACATACCAATTATCCACAAGTAATGACTCCAGTCCACCAGTTAGTGTTCTGTCAATAAATTATAATATAAATAATATCAATATTATAACATCAATAAGTTATAATAACTATAAACCATCATTTCTGTTCAGTCCATAATTGTAAGTAACACTTCTGCCAGTGAAAAAGTTCATCACCTGTTGTCTCCTCACATCAAACTCCACCAACATTTGTTTAGAACTATGTTAGACCATTTTGGCTTGTACAAAGTGCTTGATCTGTGTGTATTTCTTCAGCTGAGATGACTTTTTCTTTGGAGAAAGTATCATGACTTGTATTTTAACCAGAAATTAAACAAACTATTTCTGATTACAGATAACATGAGTCATTTTTTAGGGTTGGGTAAGATATGATTCAGTGTAACAACTGTAAAAAAATAAAAAAGACATTTTTGATTGTATGCATACAACCTAGCCGTAAAACATTTAATAACTAAAGCTCATAAGAAGGCATGTGAAAGCCCCATGAAAGCTATAGCATTTAAGCTACACTGAGCCAAATGACTCAATTACATGGAAGATGCAGATGAAATCTAGCATGCTGACTCACTCTATTTATGTATTCCCCTCAAAGCTATTGTTATGACTTACAGTATTTGGGAATAGGGTTCCTCTCTACATCATATTGCATTAATATATGCAGGAGCTTGATGGTTTTATGAGCTTCACTTCTTGTTGACCAGAACTATTTCATACTGAAAGAAAATGATCTGTACAGAGACTTGACTGCTCTGCCCTAAACCTTAAATCATTTTGAAGGGCACATCTTTCATATTGTCTGCAGGGGAATATTCTAGATGGTTCAATTCATTCATCACTGCAGAACTTTGTTGCTCTGAAATAAAACAAATTAGACTGAAATGAAACAGATTGCTTTTTTAAACAGACAAATGAAAAACAGAAGAAATTAATTAAGTTTTTATTTGTAGAATAATTTCCTTTTCGCATGAGAGCATTGACATTTTTAGGGTTATTGTCCAAATTAGTTTCATAGACTGAGAGTTCAACTTCAAAACTGAAGAATCATCTGCAAAATAACGCATTCCTCGAATTGTAAGATTTGTAAATGTAGATATATATTTACATATTTTATATGAAAATATTTCATATTGCCATCATGTTTTTGCATACATGATGAGTATTTTCATACTGTTACATGTCTCATAACTGTATATGTACAAGCACAAAGTTTTGAGCATTGCCAGAGGAGCAAAGGGACAGTGAGCTGCTGAAAACAAGTCATGTGACTCGCAGAGATAATTATGCTTGCTCTGAACAATCTGGAAAATTGCAGTAGTTTTGCCAAGATGACTGATTACAGTGCTGATGTATGTCCGTGGGGTGCCTCAAAATAAGCCAAGCAGATGTTCCTGGTACATTTTGTCTGAGTCGGGATGGTTCTTTTTAAGAACAATAGCAGCTATGTGCAGTCATCATGTTTTTAGGTCTCCTTGGTACACTTCTGCCTGTTGTAGAAATTCAGCATCCAGAAACCTGACCTTTTTAATATTTAAACATGCATTTATGCAAAAAAAGCTGAAAAAAGTCAATTATATATATATATATATATACGTATATATATATACGTATATATATATATATATATGTATATATATACATATATATATATATTAGGGGTGTAACGATACGCGTATTCGTATTGAACCGTTCGGTACGACGCTTTCGGTTCGGTACGCGGTACGCATTATGTATACCGAACGGTTCGTTGGACTAATTAATTATATTTGAAAAAAAAAAAAAAGAGAGAGAAAGAAATATAATGATATGCGTTCAACAAGGTAGCCCAATAACCCAAACAACGTAACAGGCAACGCCCCTGACACTCCCGAAGAAGAAAAAAACACCATCTTATATGTTTATGTTAGGCTACTCAGCAGGCGCTCGCTCACTCAGTACGCGCTGAAGGCTCGTTGCAAAATAGCCAATGCGTTTAACAGACTAGAAATGAGAAGATCCTCCAATAACCAACAGGTCTGGTGTTTGGGTGCACTTTGGATTCCCTTTAAGCTATAATGGTGATGGCAAGAGAGTGGTGGATAAAAAAACAACGGTATGTCGCATCTGCAACATGACAGGGTACACCAGCGGGAATACAACAAAAAAAAAAAAAAAACAGCGGGAATATCTGGGATATATGCGTCAGTACTATCTGGGAAAAGACGAAAAAAAGGAGAAACATGCACGCAGCAAACTATCCCTGCAGCATTTAGACACTATAGCTTACAGGGAATCCAACCCAAACACCAGACCTGTTGGTTATTTTAGGATCTTATATTTCTGGTCTGTTAAAGGCATTCGACATTTTGCAACGAGCCTTCAGCGCGTGCTGAGTGAGCGAGCGCCTTAGGGGCCGTTCACATATCGCTCCTAAAAACGCATGGAAAACGCTAAGCACGTCTTTCTCCTCCTTTCCAAAGCGCTCGGGCAGAAGCGCTCATGAGGCGTCTGTCTTTGCTAAGCAACAATGACGTGCACTCTCCATGAGACGCGGAAATTTCAGCGAAGGATAAATGGATTTGCAGCTCTAAAAATCGCTTGCAGTAGCTCTGCTACTGAATTTATTTCAAAATTGCAGTCCATATACAACTATGATCAGCTGTTCCTTCATCTTGGCTGAGCTCTCAACGTTGTTACGGGAAAGGATGAAGCTTATTGGTTAGTTCTTGTCACATGACCCGCGGTGCGCTTGCGGCATTCTGAAAAGTTGAGATGTTTTTACATTTTGCTGTATCTAAAACGTATCGAACCGAACCGAACCGAACCGTGACATCAGTGTATCGTATCGAACCGAACCGTGAATTTTGTGAACCGTTACACCCCTAATATATATATATATATATATATGTATATATATATATATACGTATATATGAGAATGATTTTTTTATATAAAGAACAGCGTTTATAGAGAAAAAAATTAAAATATTTTGTAACAATGTAAAAGTGGTTACTGTCAAATTTGAAATTTAATGAGAGGTAAATGTTGTTTGGTGTCATATTAAAGACGGGTTCGTGCTCTTTAAAACAAAGTAGCCTTGCAATTGTAAACTAGTTTGTTCTGCTGTCTGGTTCATTGAAAAAAAAAAAAAACATTTATTTTTAGAATCAGCAGTATTCTACATCCACATTCTATTGGGTTCTAAAGGATTAACTAGCTTTTATAACATGGAGCACATTGTCCATCTAGAAATCCTGCTCTTCAAGAATACAGGACTATATAACAAAAATGGATCTTTACTAAGTCTACTTTTAATAACTCTTTCAAATAATTGTAATCATCTCTCTCTGTCCTAATGTATAGTCAAGCCAGGAGAGCACATTTGATCACCAGGGATTCAGTCAAGAGAGAGTGAGTACACTGGTCCATGGCACTAAGTTCTCAGCTTTGTAGGGGTTTTTGGGAATGGAACGGTAGATATGTATATCTACAGGGACAGCAAGGATGGTGTACTGGTTGGTTGTGTCCGACCAATTGTGGTGGGCCAGTCTCAGCAAAAATGCCAGGGCCCTTTTTAGCAGAACCTGATTTTCCCAAGCGAGACATGTTCCTGGGACAACATCTTTGTTGACCCTGGAACAACATTGTGATTAACCAATCAGATTTGAAGAACAAGTTTAAAGATTTTGTGAAGTTCACGCTTACAATCACTGTTAGGTGCTTGTACATCAGTGTCATTCATCTATCATTTCCTCTGATTTTAAGGCTCACAAATGGTTAAGGTTAGGTTTAGGTATGGGGATATGGTCAAGACTACACTTTTGAGTCAAATGTTGTTCCAGGGTCAACAAAATATGTTGACCTAGGAACACATCTAACTCAGCAATATCAGGATGTGCGCCCTTTTTATGTCCCAGTCCAGCCCTGTAGTGTGGTTTTCATCAATTAACATTAAATGGTCACAGTCTAATGTAGCATCATTGTTCTTGCATTATGGACTAATCACATAGAAAAACATTCAAACATATTTTACTTATTTTTGTTTCATATGGGGTACTCTGACGTCAGATGATTGGAGATGCTTGTTTTATGCAAACTGTCGCAATTTGCTTTGTAAAAAAGTAAGAGTATAGTGACAAGCAGAGGCCTGATGTTAGAATTTTTTTCATTACACTTGATACACACAGAAGGTTTTTTTGTAAACAATTTTAAGAAGTGCTTTTATGAATCTCATATGCATTTTTTATTCAGCTCAATTAGAAGCGGGGCTGTGAGCACCCTTAAGAGTATAATCTTTTGTGTATGTTGCTGAAGTCCCTAGAGACCTGGCTTGAGCTAACCTATAAAGTTCAGGCTGACAGTAAGGCTCATTAAAAGCGGGGAGTCCATCACCTGTGATATTAATAAGGCACTTAGCTTCTCAAAGCTGCATACACAGCGGTCGCCCCACTGTGCATCCAAAAGCCAAAGACCTTGAATTATTAAATCAGTAAAACAATGAATACAAGGAGTTCAGTCACTGCATTATCAAAAAACAAATCACGCACTGCCATAAACATAGTAATTATTATTGTAATCTATCGATTTAAATGGGATTTTTGCTAGTGTCCTGTAATCTTTGCCTCAGGAGACGTATGGCATTTATCAAAACAAGGCTTTAAAATAATTGAACGCAGCTACTCACTGGCAAACAGACACATATTACAGTACACTATAGGTCCTCTACAAATTGAATCATAAATATCAGTTTTAGTGTTTAGCCTGGAGATGTTTCATCTTCTCTTTCTTTTTGCCCAATTAAATATTAGGTTCTTTGTCCAAGCGGCAACAGACTCACTGGTGAAAGATATCCGGTAGCCATTCTAGATTTCCATGATTAATGATGTGAGATGTTGTCAAAATTCGACCAGGTATAACAACCAGAAAAAGAAAACAAAAATCTTGAAACTAAATATGTTTTTGCATCTGTATCTGCAATCTGTTTAGTGCTGTTATTGTTATCCAAAACTAAAACTTACATAAAAAACTTTTAAAACTAATTTAAAATATTAATAAAAGTATAATAGAACATAATTCATAATAAAATAGCAGTGAACATGTTGGCATAAAATATCAACAGCATATTAAACAGTTGCTTCGTTTCTTAGTTTCTCCATAATGTGTTTTTTAATTGTCAATAAAGATGATTTGCACCCACTCAACCCTGCAGTTATTTTAATGTGTTTGGCAGCATTATGTACAGATATAAAAGAAAATCACATGATTCTAATGCTAATTTGTGGTGTCACCACTTACAGTACGAACATATGGACTTGCCTTTCATTTATTCTTTGTCTGCTTAACTTCTCATTGCACATATTGTACTTTGTTGCACTTCAATTTTTCATTCCAATCCCATATTGACCCACCCACCATTTTATAACTGACTCAACTGTAGTCAAATTAGTTAGTTTGAAAGATGACAAAACAACATAATTCAATGAGTATGTACAGTAATTCAAAGATTCTTATGAATAAATAAATAAATTAAGATTTTAAAAAGTATCACTTTTAAGGAAACCCTTTCACAAAAATGAAATGTTTATAATAATTATTCTTATTATATTTTTATTTATATTTTATAGCAGAATTTATTTAGATATATAAAAAAATCAATTTAATTCAATTCAATTCAAGTTTATTTGTATAGCGCTTTTTATGATACAAATCATTGCCAAGCAACTTTACAGAAAATTCAGGTTCTACAATTTAGTAGTATACAGCTTATCAGTGGTGACTGTCAGTTTATGTGCATATGGCCAAAACATGCATTGCACTCAGCACAGATTGTTGGGGTATATTTGCAGTGCTGCAATCTGATTAGCATTTTTCCATCTTCTGATGTCATTAAAAAAAATTCACAAATTTACCAGCACTGTTGCCCCGAAAAAATATTATTTTATAAAATCAAAGATGACATGTCACAAACCACTCCTTAAAGAGAAAACAATTGTATTCCCATTGCCGAGCACACAACTGTATATGTGAATTGTCAACCATATGTGCTTCACACTATAGGGCAGTGGTGATAACCTCTTCAAATAATTGCTCCATTTCAGCTGTGATTGCAAACTATATGCTGTACTCTCCTTTTCCCCAAGATTATAGCAATATGAATAAAATACAAACATCCATTCAGCACAAAAAAAGTAGCATGAAAAATAAATGCACAATGATTCTAAAGTGCTGTTTATTGTATATTTTGTTTTATGGTAATTTAGATAAGGGTTATTGACAACAAGTGCCCCCAGGACTCTACCACTCGCATTTGCAGCAGGATCATTGCTATTGGTGTTTTCATTTTCCTCAGTGCTCAGGCTTGTAGCCATACTGCCCAAAACCCACACATTATAGATTCCAGACCTTTGTTTCATCAGGAAACAAACTGGAACCATTTCTCTTTGAGTCATGTCAGTACATTTATATTATAAAGTTTTGTGGTTCACTGTCATTTTCAAGTGTCAAGTCAAGTCACCTTTAATTATATAGCGCTTTAAACAAAATACATTGCTTCAAAGCAACTAAACAACACTCATTAGGAAAACAGTGTGTCAATAATGCAAAATGATAGTTAAAGGCAGTTCATCATTGAATTCAGTGATGTCATCTCTGTTCAGTTTAAATAGTGTCTGTGCATTTATTTGCAATCAAGTCAACAATATCGCTGTAAATTAAGTGACCCCAACTAAGCAAGCCAGAGGCGACAGCGGCAAGGAACCAAAACTCCATCGGTGACAGAATGGAGAAAAAAATCTTGGGAGGAATCAGGCTCAGTTGGGGGGCCAGTTCTCCTCTGACCAGATGAAACCAGTAGTTCAATTCCAGGCTGCAGCAAAGTCAGATTGTGCAGAAGAATCATCTGTTTCCTGTGGTCTTGTCCTGTTGATCATCTGAGACAAGGTCTTTACAGGGGATCTGTATCTGGGGCTCTAGTTGTCCTGGTCTCCGCTGTCTTTCAGGGATGTAAAGGTCCTTTCTAGGTGCCGATCCACCATCTGGTCTGGATACGTACTGGATCCGGGTGACTGCAGTGACCCTCTGATCTGGATACAGACTGGATCTGCTGGCTACGGTGACCTCAGAATAAGAGAGAAACAGACTAATATTAGCATAAATGCCATTCTTCTAATGATGTAGCAAGTACATAGGGTGTTATGGGAAGTGTTCCCGGTTCCAGTTTACGTAATTAATGCAGCCTAAAAATCCTTTAACGGATTTGGATATTAGAAGCATATTAGAGTGTCATGTGTAAACCAGGTTAAAGTGATGGGTCTTTAATCTAGATTTAAACTGCAAGTCTGTGAACTACAATCCACTTGTATTACAATAAATGATGGAAACTGAAAAAGCCTTAAATTAAATTAAATTCTTGTTTATTTGAATAGTGCTTTTCCCAATATTAATCATTGCAAAACAGCTTAACAGACAATTTGGTAGTTTTGTACAGTATGTCATGTCAACCTGACTGAAATTCTTCATAGGCATATTTTTTTTTCGCAGGAAGGAACACAATTGAGCAGACAAAACTTTTTCTAAATTGTTTGACAAACGGAAGATTTGAAATGGATCTGTAATTTGCCAGTTCACTAGGATCTAGTTGTGGTTTCTTAATAAGAGGCTTAATAAAAAAAAAAGTGATGTGACATTCAGCCAAGTATGGTGACCCATATTCGAAATTCATGCTCTGCTTTTTTAACCCATCCAATGTGCAAACTCACAGCAGTGAACACACACACACCATGAACACACACCTGGAGCAGTGGGCAGCCATTTATGCTGCGGCAACCGGGGAGCAGTTGGAGGTTCTATGCCTTGCTCAAGGACACCTCAGTCTTGAGAGCACTGAACATGCACTCCCCCCACCTACAATTCCTGCTGGCCCGAAACTCGAACTCACAACCCTTCGACTGCGAGTCCAACTCTCTAACCATTAGGCCACGACACGTGAAGTTGTTAATCTAGCCACTATGCTAAATAAAAAAAAATTTTTTTTAATATATTTTCTATGACTTGCCCTGGCAGCTTTTATAGACTGGATAACAGAAGCAATTATATTATTTAACTGGGTAGATCAAATAATATTAGGGGTGTAACGGTTCACAAAATTCACGGTTCGGTTCGATACGATACACTGATGTCACGGTTCGGTTCGGTTCGGTTCGATACGTTTTAGATACAGCAAAATGTAAAAACATCTCAACTTTTCAGAATGCCGCAAGCGCACCGCGGGTCATGTGACAAGAACCAACCAATCAGCTTCATCCTTTCCCGTAACAACGTTGAGAGCTCAGCCAAGATGAAGGAACAGCTGATCATATTTGTATATGGATTGCAATTTTGAAATAAATTCAGTAGCAGAGCTACTGCAAGCGATTTTTAGAGCTGCAAATCCATTTATCCTTCGCTGAAATTTCCGTCTCATGGAGAGAGCACGTCATTGTTGCTTAGCAAAGACAGACGCCTCATGAGCGCTTCTGCCCGAGCGCTTTGGAAAGGAGGAGAAAGACGCGCTTAGCGTTTTCCATGCGTTTTTAGGCACGATATGTGAACGGCCCCTAAGGCGCTTGCTCACTCAGCACGCGCTGAAGGCTCGTTGCAAAATGTCTAATGCATTTAACAGACCAGAAATATAAGATCCTAAAATAACCAACAGGTCTGGTGTTTGGGTTGGATTCCCTGTAAGCTATAGTGTCTAAATTCTGCAGGGATAGTTTGCTGCGTGCATGTTTCTCCTTTTTTTCGTCTTTTCCCAGATAGTACTGACGCATATATCCCAGATATTCCCGCTGGTTTTTTTTTTTTTTTTTTTTTGTAATCCCGCTGGTGTACCCTGTCATGTTGCAGATGCGACATACCGTTGTTTTTTTATCCACCACTCTCTTGCCATCACCATTATAGCTTAAAGGGAATCCAAAGTGCACCCAAACACCAGACCTGTTGGTTATTGGAGGATCTTCTCATTTCTAGTCTGTTAAACGCATTGGCTATTTTGCAACGAGCCTTCAGCGTGTACTGAGTGAGCGAGCGCCTGCTGAGTAGCCTAACATAAACATTAGGGGTGTAACGGTTCACAAAATTCACGGTTCGGTTCGGTTCGATACACTGATGTCACGGTTCGGTTCGGTACGTTTTAGATACAGCAAAAAGAAAAAATTGGCAGATAAATTTCCTTGATTTTTATTTAAATGTTTTATTTATTAAAAATAACAAAGTATGTGTTTTTTTTTGTTTTTGTTTTTTTTTTTACATTGAACAATGATGGAGCTATTCTTTACCCATCTTCTATGGTGTTTTCTTAGCAGCATACTGTATAAAACAAAAATAGCTCCTTATAAAATTTTTTTACAAATTAAATGTAATATTGTTGTAGTAGTTATGAACAAATACAAAGATGTAACTCTTTTTATATTGAACTCTATAACTCTTTATATTGAGTGTGTTTTTACTCAGTTGGTTCTCTATTTGGGCTTATGTTTTTTGGAACAAAGCAGGAATTACGGTCTGGCTGAAATGGGCTCGTGAAGGAATATTGTAATGGGGCTCAATTACATTAAGCATGTTCTTAAAACCTGCGTTTTCCACTACAGAGTAAGGTCTCATATCCGCGGCTATAACGTAAATGCACCATTCGCTGCGGTGATGTCCGTATACGGAGCCCAGGACGTCACCTGTAGGAGAAAAAAAATCAATCCGTGGCGACGGTTTTGCAATCCGTCCCCTCAGTTTATAAACCGTACTCACGAATTCATAAACTGTTCACTCGATTTAACAAATCGTGCCCACGAATTTCCAATCCGTGCACTCAGATTTTGTAAACCGTACCCTCGGTTTTTGAATCCGTACTCACGAATTCATAATCCGTGCGCACGCTTTCGCAATCCGTTCCCTCGGATTTGTAAACCGTACTCACGGATTCATGCAGCAAACTCCTACGTGTTAACATACAGTTTTATTGAATATTATTATGTGGAATAGGTTTACAGCAAAGTGCCTTAAGTGATTCTCTATCAAGTGTAGTACGAGGTGGAATAAAAAGATTTAATAAGAAAGATGCGCATTAAAATCTTGTTCAATTGCTGATAATCTATAATAGCACTTGATTATTATTGTGCAATAAACCTGGCATTGTGACTGACTCTGGAGTAATTTTTTCCTCTTTTGTAAGTTATTTTGGATAAAAGATTCTTATGCATAACCTGTTTAATAATATATAATAATGATACAAATAAAAATAAAGTTATTTTTTATAATTTTAATTTGTAGGCTAAATAAATGAGTACAAGACAGTAAAAATGTTTGTCATAAAATAATTTGTGAATTGCTTTATTTTTAAATAACCTTTGACAGTTTTGGAAATGCTTGTGTACAATTCTTTCTTAACATGAAGACTTATTTTTGTGATTTTATTATACTAAGCTCCACCCACCTCACCCCACCTGCCGGAGTTAGATGCATGTTTCACTGTTAAGTGTAAAATGCGTGTCAGTTTTCAAATCCGAGGGAACGGATTGCGAAAGCGTGCGCACGGATTATGAATTCGTGGGTACGGATTCAAAAACCGAGGGTACGGTTTACACAATCTGAGCGCACGCATTGGGAATTCGTGGGCACGGTTTGTTAATCCGTGGGTACGATTTGTTAAACCGAAAACCGAACCGAACCGAAAGCCTCGTACCGAACGGTTCAATACGAATACGCGTATCGTTACACCCCTAATAAACATATAAGATGGTGTTTTTTTCTTCTTCGGGAGTGTCAGGGGCGTTGCCTGTTACGTTGTTTGGGTTATTGGGCTACCTTGTTGAACGCATATCATTATATTTCTTTCTCTCTCTTTTTTTTTTTTTTTCAAATATAATTAATTACTCCAACGAACCGTTCGGTATACATAATGCGTACCGCGTACCGAACCGAAAGCGTCGTACCGAACGGTTCAATACGAATACGCGTATCGTTACACCCCTAAATAATATCATAGCAGTTTTTTTTAGATTTGATTTATTATATGGAGCGTAGCATCCTGGAAATGTTGTCCAAAAGGAGTTCCGCTCCGACTCTGCTGGTGTGCAGAACATCAGCGTGAAAAAACCCAGGTCGCTCCAAGAAAAAATTTCAGTTATTCTTTACACAGTGAAAATAACCATTGATTTAGAGAAAACAGTCAACTGAACCTTTCATGTCCTTGTCGATACTTGGGAAGGGGTCCTGATAAGATGGTCACTAGCAATGTGCTGCATACTGTCTCGGTCATGTTCCTGAAGTTTTTCTTCAGAATATCCATCTGCCATTGCTTGATATCGTTCATCCCCATGTGAAGCATGACAGCTCAGATGCTCTTGTCACCCTTCAGGATTGCGGGTATCTGAAACGTGCACCAGGAAAATATGTGCACCTTACCTTTAGCAAGTAAAACAAGCTGGCGCAATGGGGAAGACTAAACTAAGGGGATAATAGGGGGAAACAGACTCCGACAGAACACCAGATGATGGAGTCTCTGATGACCACAGCGTCACGTTCCACGATGTGGTTCCGGTTGGAGCTCTCAAAGACCAAAGGGGGAGGGCGAGAGGTTCTTGCCTGGGGTCTGACTAGCTTCTTCCACTTCTGATGGTAAATAGACTTCATTTATATAGCTCTTTCAACAGACCCATGGCCATCCAAAGTGCTTTACAAGTCACCTCACATTCACCCATTTACTCACTCATTCATACACCGACGGCTGCGGTGTCAGCCATGCAAAGGGCCATCCAGCTTGCCCAAGGATACCTCGACATTTGGTCAGGTGGAGCCAGGAATTGAACCACCAACCTTCAGGTTTGTAGACAACCTACTGAGCCACTGAACCACTGCCGCCCCTTTTGTTGTACCCAAGGTCCATGGTAAAATAAAGGTAAGCAAAGTCAAGATAAAGTAAGTTCTTGCAGCTGACAAGAAATAGCCATGGTTGGTGCTGTGAGACTCGCACTCAGCTCAGTTATGCACATGTGCATCAGCTGCACCAATCTAAAATATAGCACTTTTATCAATATCTGGAAGTAAGAAACCACATGTATAATACAGTTCATCACTTTGTTGCTTAAAAAAAGATACTGAAATGAAGTTTTATATTTTTAAAATATACTAGCATAATTAAAAATAACTGCCTAAGCGTGATATACATGTGAACATGTGCTGATTAATATATATATTAATAGATATTATATATAAGACAGAGTTTATAAGGTTGTGAGAACAAACACTGCTGACAAATCCTATCGATCAACTAATTGTCATAAACCTGAAGCCAAAGCTGGCCTCCCATGCTGAGAGCTATCCATTCAGCCTTGACCACCACAGCATGCTTTTAGCTGTCAAACCCAACTTTTCCTCCTCATGCATGTTTGGTAAGTGAAAATGTCACAGTACATCTTCCTAGATCGTTTCAGCACGGTATGCCAAGCTCTCAGTGGAGAGGAAACTTTCAAACATTATGTTTCCAGATATAGAGGCAGGTCCAGCTGTAGTCTGGAGAGCTGGGCACTTTTGTAGAAGGAAATCTCTGACAGACTGTCCGTGTCAGATAACTGCTGAATGGCCCTGGCTGAGTGTGAGGCTCCCTGGGGGCTGTCACTCCTTCCCCGCTCCTCCATGACACATCTCTCCTGTTCCTCCGGGATGGCCAACCAATGGCTCTGCAAGATTACGGAGACTACACAGCAGGATTAAACACACTGTTTGTCATATCACAGAGGCTTTGAAATCCAATAAAATAAAAGTTTAATTGTAGCTTCCTTTCACTGTTAGTCCAGTTGCTAATACTTGCTAACTTGAATGAGATGCCAGGACTTTACACTATTAAACAGTGATTTCTTACAATAAAATACTGTATTTGGATTTTTAATAAATCAAAATGAGAAATGTTGCCAGCAAGGAACTTGCATTACAAAAAATAATAACAGGTAATTATTACCATAAAATTACAGTAAAATCAAAATTAACAGATGTTATTTGTTATTTTCTATATTTATTTATTAGGTTGTGAGAACAAAAACTCCTGACAAATCCTATCGATCAACTAATTGTCATAAACCTGAAGCCAAAGCTGGCCTCCCATGCTGAGAACTATCCATTCAGCCTTGGCAACCTGTCCTTCACCAACAACAGAATGATCAATGCAGCATGCAAAGTCTAAAAACTAAACAAAAGTGAGTTTCTCTTTCGGATCTATTTGTAAGAGTTATAATGAGAGTCCAATTTCATCTTCTTGTATATTCACACACAAATCAAAAAGCCTGTCTGTCCATTAATGGCTTTCCAAAGTTTCTTTGCTTCAATTAACTTTCCTGCCTCCGAAGATTTTGTCAAGTGTAATTGGTCTTCACATTTGAAACTTGTGTATGTTTGGGTCTGGTGAATTAATTAAATACACTAATGTTCTCTACTGTTCACGAAATGAAAGTTGAACTCATGGTGTGTATACACAGCTACAGAATGTATTTTTATCTTAGCAATTATTTAAATGCACAAATTACTTATTTCTTGAAAATGTTTATATTACATTGATTTTTTGCAAAGAAATATTTACCTCGTGAGACGTGGGCTGCGATTTATCTTCATAAGTATCCATTTCTCAATTGTGCACATACATCAGTTTGTTTCATCAATATATTCACAACATATTTTATTATTTTACATCGTTAACTAATACACAACTACTTTTAATATCTGTTTTATCTGATAATTAATGCAAAAGAATAACAATATACAGCGCTGCTCAATGATTTATGCTGCAGATCTACCAAAAAACAAATTAACATTGATAAAAACACACATAAATGCAAACAGCGATCTTTAAATTAATGTAAACCTACCAGTATTACATTGTAAATGTACAGTTACAGTTATAAAATATTTTATCAAATAAAGTTAATAAAACATGCTTTATCAGAAATCTTTGTGCGTCTCGTTTGACAATCAGAAACCTCTTACATAACAGTCAGAACAAAATCAGTTCTTCGAAAATGTAAAGTATTGCATATTTGAGTGGTTTGTGTACTTGAAAGAAGAAATCCCTGTGGACTGATTAACCTGACGCTGACTCTGATCCGCATAATCAACAGAAGAATAAAGCAATCTCCGCCTTGAATCTTGATGAATTTCCACACAGAGGTACACAAAAATGTAGGGAGAATTTTTCCCCATGTCTTTGATATATCACTATCCGCTGTTAAATTTGAAAATTATAAATTATATATATCTAGCCAAGTTTCGTATGAAAGTTTCCCTTACAATAAATATGATTGTCGCAAGACCGGAAGTAAGCATGCACACACTCGCGTCGCTGTAGCTCACTGGTGCCATCTTGTGCAACGAGCCCATAGCACATTTACAAATGAATCTGACCTGCACTTTAAACCTTGAACCTTAGAAGTGTCGCTTTTCTGCTTCAGCGGTGCTCTTCCACAGTTCACTCCGGTCTCTCTCTCTCTCGCATTGATTACTCTTAGTCTGATCCAAACCGTTTGGTGGAGGCGCGGAGAGCGTGCGAGCCCAACCATTGCCAGTCACGGCTAACCGATTCATGATTTATTAGAGATTTAATTATCAAATGGCAGATTCAGAAATAATGGCTTTAGTTCATTTGGAGTGCAATTATACAATAATAATATTAAAATAGTGGGACAAATCATCTGCCAAGCCACCGGGAATTGTCCCGGTTCTCCCGATGGCCAGTCAGCACCTGGTTTCCACAAACACGCAGAATGTGTGCGAACCAGGCTAAGTTTTCCATGTCGCGGAGATTATGGGCCATGTTTTAGTGTAATTTGGGAAAGAAATAAGCTGTGGATGTGTGTAAATATTTCAATGTAATCCCCTTTGTAATCTTTAAAATTTTCATAAGTAACTGTAATTTGATTACTATTTTTTTTCTTAGTAACTCATTTATATTGTAATTAAATTACGTAACGCCGTTACATGTAACTAGTTACTCCCCAACACTGCTTGCTGACAAAACAAATTCCTGCCTTACATTTAATTCTTCTTATTTATTTTTCTTGGATGTAGGTCACAGAATGGAAGAAAATATGATCACAATTTCAGTTGTATGCCAGGTTTAAGGAACAACTTCCAAGGATCTAATCCTTTATTATTTTGTTGGTGCATAATGTAGTCAGTATTTCATTTATGAATTTTCTCCCAGTTAGTATGACAATAATAGTGTTCCAGAAAATGTCTCATAACATGTTACCCTTGTTCCCTGAAGGACTGAACAGAAATCTCACATCAGTAATAACAGAAGAATTGGGATCTCACTTACCAATCCACTTTGAGTGTAACTAAATGAGCCAATGCGAATTGGCATGCGAGGATTGCATCCAGCTGCCGCTGATCACTGCATGAGCATAAAAAAGCGGCAGGTGCAACACACACCAGGTGTCCTGTGTCTCCTTTTCAGTGTAGGCAGGGGCTCGCAACAAGAAGGTCAGTCACTGTTGTCGTAGCACTACCCTCTCAGTGAGATTGGATAACACTGGGTAAACGTACCAGATCCACATGGAACAGGAATGTTGGCGGAATCCCCATCCCCATCTGAGATTTCAGAAGCACTTACACATATAAACAACGTTTAGGTGGATATGGAAGATTAGAAGTGATTGTAACCCTCTTGCAAATGGCAGAAGTCTGCCGGGAAAACATGGGCTCTGAGGCTATAACGTGGACTTTACACATAGGGTATCCACTTAGGTCTCTATATATGAAACCTAGCCCTCTACCTTGGATTCATCAAGTGAGGGTCTGGTGCTAGACTTTCCGCCACATCTGGCTGTCGAGGGGATGGAGGAGCTCGATAGGGTCTACAGTACGGACTCTCTGGAGTGGTTTTAGCAAGCCAACACTTAACCGGGACCTCTGAGTGCTTTTACCCATTTGAGGTGAGAACACAGAAGGATATCGGCTCCACACAAAGGCTGTAGAATCTAGCAAACTTGTCAGGGGTAGCCCAGCCCACATCTCTAAAAATATCTGTCAGCGAGGTGCCTCGAGCCAGTGCCCAGGAGGATGCAACACTTCTAGTAAAGTGAGCATGCACCTGACCCAGCAGGGCACACCCTGTGCCTGATAAGCCAGGGTGATGGCGTCCACTATCCAGTGGAATATCCTTTGCATAGAGACAGCCTTCCTCTTCTGATGGCCTCCTTAACAGACTGGTATGAGGTCCTTAAGTTTTGTGTCGGGTCTACATACCATCTCAAGGATCGGACGGGACAAAGCAAAGCTAGGACTGGGTCTGCCTTCTCCAGGGACAGCACTTGCAGGCTCATCACCAGATCCCTTAAGGGATTATTGGGAACCTTGGACACATAGCCGGGCCAGGGCCTCAGGATTGCCTGGGAGTCAGTCTGCCCAAATTCTAGGCATGAATCATCTACTGAAAATGCATGTAGGTCCCCTACCCTCTTGATGGAGGCCAGTGCAAGCAGGAATGGTGTTTTCATTTATGGAAACTTCAGCTCAATTGATTGCAAAGACTCAAATGGACCCTGATGTAGTGCTTTGAGCACTAGACACAGGTCCCAAGAGGGTATAGATGGGGGTCGTGGAGGTTCATGCTTTCCTACAGACTTATGTCTATGGGTTCATGGTAAGCAGCAATCTCAGCAACATAGACTTTGAGGGTGGAGGGAGACAAGCCATTGCACCAACACTTGTTGCAAAAAGGACAGCACAATGACGAACAGGTTCCTCATCAAGGCATGAGCATGACTCACAAACAGTGCTCATGCCCAAGTGATGGTGTCTACTACCTCTTGGGTTAGGTCACCTAGAACCTCCGCGTCCCATCCAGGGACCAGACATTAAGCTTCCAGAGGTCTGGACGCGGGTGCTACAGGGTGCCCCATCTCTGAGTCAGTAGATCCTGCCAGGGAGAGGGCTGTCACGAGGAGCATTAGTTCTGGGAACCAGGTCCAAGTGGGCCAGTAAGGCACCACAGACAGGACCTGGTCCTCGTCCTCCCTGACCTTTCACAATGTCTGTATGAGAAGGCTAACTGGGTTCAACACATACTTGCTCAGGCCCCACAGCCAGCTGTGTGCCAACATGTCCATGCTGAGTGTTCCCTCGGTCAGAGAGTAAAACAACTGGCAGTGAAAGGTCTCTGGAGGGACGAACAGGTCTAGCAGAGCAGCTCGGAAATCTTCAAATTAGCTGGACCATCTGGGGATGGAGTCTCCACTCTCCAGGGAGCACAGCTCATGACAGCTCGTCTGCTGTATGGTTGTGCAGACCCAAAATGGCACAAAGTAACCTCAGATGCTTCTGACTCCAGAGGAGGAAGTGGCAGGCAAGTTGTGACATGCGATGAGAACGTAGAACACCTTGTCAGTTTATTAATAATTCCTTACTTCTATATAGCACTTTTTCTAGGCACTCAAAGTGCTTTTCATTGTGAGGGGGATCTCCTCATCCATCACCAGTATGTAACGGTCACAGTTTTGCCAGTGCAGTTTGGGGCTTGTCCAAACCCCCGACACTGCATGCCCATTGTACGTGGCCCCCCAGTCGGTGGTGGAGGCATCCATTTAAACCACAGCTTGCCTTGAGACCTGTTCTAGGGGTACTCCTGGCTGGATAAATGCAAGGTCTGAACACAGATTGAAGTTTGGGGCAAGGCCATTATGACTTGTACCCAGTGAGTGCCACATTGCCAATCCCACCTCTGGCAAAAAAATAAGAAAGATCATCTGCATCAGGGAGAGTTTGCTCTTTTCCCAGTTGACCTAAAGGCCCAATCAGCTACGGCATGAGAGCACTATGTCCCTGTGTTCACACTAGAGACCTGCACAGGGTGCTGTGCGGTACAACTCTTGGTAGGCGAGTGCGGTTGTGGGTGGGAAGAGACTTGTGTGTGTACAGGATGCGGGAGAATAAAATGATTTGCAGGAATACCGCAAAATATAAATTATCTAAACATAAAGTGTCTAAAATATATAAATTGTTATTTATCTTTTGCACCAAAGCAAAAAGAACAACTAATATTAACATTAAAATGATTGACGTGCAAGCTAAGCATAGTTTCCATTTATAACACGTGTTTAAAGGGTTACACAATGTAGCCAATCGCAGACATAGCTGTTGATTTCTGGAATGCAATGGCCAATCAGAGGCGATTTGGTTTGAATCTACTCACCACAGTGATGAAATTGCATGCTCACGAATCCTCTCATTTTAACACATGAAGTGTAGACATTGTGAAAGATTCATTGTGCATATATTTATTGTTTTATAACACTGCTTTTTTTGATTGCGATTAACTGAGATATCAGCTTTTAGAGATAATAAAGAAAGTGCTGCTCACATTCTGCCATGCTAAATCATGTATGCAGCAGCCCATGTTTGCTCTTCTGTAAAAAATATTAATATGAGAACATGGCTCATCCACAAATGCCACCCTAACGTGCTTAATGCCCAGATACATGAGACAGCAATCATGACCATCACCCAATGCCAGGTAACACCCGCATCCAGAAACACACAACGTTAAGTTTGTCGGATACAACTTAATGCACCAATGAATGCTCTTTTACAGAAAAAAGCTCTTTTAGTGTGCTGAAGTGCACAGTGGAGACACAAACAGGGGGTAGTTCAGCCTGATGTGTGCAAACCACTTAACACGGGAAACCACCACCACCAAAAGCTCCAAAGAGTGAGCTGAACTTATTCATTTTTTTTCTCTCAGTAGAGTATTCAGGAGCAAAACGATGTGATCACTCGGCTCCGAAGCAAAAAACTGGTGTGTTGCACCTGTTGCCTTTTTATGCTCACGCTGTGCTCAGTGACAGCTGGATACAATCATCACATACCAATGTGCACTGGCTCACTTAGACTTGAAGTGGTGTCAAGAGTGTCCGACTGAAATGGAACAACAGTTACATAGTAAAAAAATAATTAAAAAATAAATAAATTACAAAACAAGTAATTTAAAAGCGACAAAAAATAAATTCACTAAAAGGCATTATTATAATAGTGTTTTGTGTTTTGTTTTGTTTTTCTGGTGATTCTACAGCAATACTGTCACAGTCTTCTGTCTTTCTGTCACTGTCTTCTGTGAGTGTTCTGTGTTGGTTCCATGTGCTTTGTCCTGTCTCTTTTCTTACTCCGCCCATCTTGTTACCTCATCATTTTTTTAGTTGCTTCACCTGTGTTTCTCCCTTACTCCCGGAATCATTTATCTTCACTCCACACCAGTCTCTCAATCACACACACAGCTGTTGCTTATTGTCATGGAATATACAGTATATTATCATCTCACACACTCTGTCTGGCTGTATTAGTTGTCATTTGTATGTCCTGGTTAGTCGTGTGTGCATTCCGGCTTGTTTCCCTGTGATTTGTTTCTGTTTTGTTTTGCCGTGTTGGCCTTTTGGTTTTGTTCCTGTTTATAACTAAAAGATTATTCCCTTCATTTGGACCCAGACCCTGTTCTTTCTTTGCTGGCCCGTGACAAATACAGATGGAAGCTTTGTTGTGAAGAAAGAAGATGCCCTGAATTTATATGTTCAGTAAATGGATACATTTGCTATGGAATCCCGATAAAGGTCTTAATATTTTAATGCTTTAATTAGTATTGTCACTGCATGCTGCAATGACTCCACTTCTTTGTCCAAGAACACTGCTTTACTGAACAATACAATTTGAAAAATCAGTACTAATCGGTCTGTCTTTTAAAAAGTGAGCATAACAGCCAAAGGCAGTTAAAAGGGGATCAGCAATTAATTTCAAGGAGGCTTTTAGAAGTAATTATGATTTCTTTAATTATAAAAAAAAAAAAAAAAAAAAAAAAAAAAAAAAAAAATCCATGTCACCAAGACACTAACACACCAATGACATTTCTGGGATGGAAATGATCAGCATGGATTGAAACACTTTGAGTTAGTGGTTGTGTGTCATGGTTGCTGCAATACAGGAGAGTTATAAAAGTCGTTTCCATGCACAATGCAAAGATTTCTGTACAAAATTATCTTTCTTCACTTTGAAAATAATTCCTACGTTCAACTGTGAAGCACTGCTGTTAGCAAAATGGAGATAGACGGTTGTTGTAAATATCTTTCAATTCAGGTATTAGAAAGTGATTGAAGACTGACAGTACAAGCTCTTGAACAGTAATCCATTTTATTTTCAGTGACACTCTCCATCTGCGCGCTAAAATGAAATGGAGTGGGAAGATAATAGAAGCATGCATCAGGTTGACTGGGCCGAGACTCCTTTAAAAGGCCAGAACGATAAATTAAACTTGTGGTCAGTATAAGATGGGCAATCTAGTATTGGAGTGATGTTTCCAAAGCACTCCAATATAGTTCTGGAAATAAAATCTCATTGATAAAAATTTTATTTTCAAGAAATAGGTTCCATTTTAGCAAAAACATTATGGCTTATCATCAGCTCTGACATACATACAACTTAAATAAAGTAAATAAAATAAAAAAAATGTGTTTTCCCAAATACCAGATATTTTTTACACGTATACCCACAATCCTACAGTGAGATCCACTGATTATAGACGTTACCATTGATAGAGTACTTGCTGCAGCAATCTCAACAGAGGTTTCTACAGGCTAGTTAATGTTAGCTAATGTTGAAATGATAGTGAACCAAAAATCTAACTCCTGTCATAATTTACTCTCATGACTTTCTTTCTTCCATGGAGCATAAAAAAATATGTATTTAGAGAAATTTCTGTCACCAAAACAGTTTCTTCAAAATGTCTTATTTTCTGTTCCATGCAAGGAAAAAAAAGAAGTAATACACGTTTGGAACAACAGGAGGGTGAGTAAATGATGACAGTTTACTCTGTCATCATTTACTGAAGTTTCTTTTTTAGGTAAACTTTCCCTTTTAACCAGATACCCAGGCAATCATTTCTCAGGCTATCCAAAATACCAAAATCATTCTGATGGACTGAAACTTTCGCTCTCTAAAAATACCCCCAGATACCCAATTCATACAATCGTATGATATTATACAAGTTGCACCATTTTTACATACATTACATTTACTTAGGAAACAAGGAAAAAGTACTAATGAGAAAGATGTTGTGGCCAATTCACATTGAAAAGAGACAAGACATCTTAGCAAAACTGTGTACATAGCACTGAGAGAAACATCCGGACAGAAAATTCAAATAAAATTATATTGTCAACCATTGGATATGGTAAGAGTGAGATATGATTTCATATCACATTGTTTGATATGGGCTAACACCACAATGATTTCAGTCCATACTCTCTTCCCTACTAAAATAGAAAAGGTGATTGAGCACCCAATTATCAACTCAACTTGATTACCCTCAATTAAAGTGAAATAAACATCATTCACGGCTGTATTTTTGGCTTTATCGGCTCACTGCTCGATATGAGAGGGGCACATTGACACAGAGGGTGGCCGGAGCCTAAACCTTGCTGTTTTATCACATGGCCACCATACACCTCAAAAAGAACACTACTGTACAACAATTTTGCAGAACATATTGCACAATACAGCCAAAACTCTGAAGACATTTGGGAGTGTTTGGGTCTCTGTGCATCAGGTTGCAGAACTAGCTAAGAAGATAAGCCTGTATTCACAAGGGAGACAAGGGGATCTTAACTGCCTGTTTAACAAAAATGAGGCATGTGGTCCCTGTGATAGAATTTGATAGGATTTGCTTTTCTCTTTAATCTATTGTGATGAGTTGTGTTTAAAGGGAGAGAGAGTGGGCAGAGAGAGCAAATCTGTCTAGGCTATGAATTGGAGGAGATCCACACAATGATTCATGCTCATCGTCCAGTCTAAATGCGCTAGACTCCCTAATTAAAGAGTTGCATATGCTTCCAAATTCAACAGGTCAACAGGCTCTCAAATCTGTCTGGAGCAAATCAGAGACAAAACATTGTTTGCAATTTACAGCCCTTCTTTATAGCCTACAACAAGTTTAGAAAAACAAAGACTTAAAAAAACACATCCCGAGTTGGCAGCGCATAAACAGTTTGTATCTTTCGGCACCCATATTAACAAGTGCACATTATACAAATAGGCAGAGTTCCAAAAGAAAAATGTTATTGATGTGTTGCTGATGTGACTTGGGTTCTATATACTTTTTTCTCTGTTGAAAGTGATCATACCACTTAAGCCCCTGGTTTCACAGACAATGCTAAAAATAGTCTAAGATTAAAATGCATGTCTGAGATATTTTAACGGAAATAAACTTATATATTTTTTTTTTTAACTAAAGTAAGTTTAGAAAATATACTTACTGTAAATGTCCTAGTTGAACTGTGGCCTAATTCTGGTTTAACCTAAGCCCTGTCTGTGAACCCAGGCCAATAAATCATTGATTAAACCACAAGAGTTGTATGGATTAATTCTTTTTCTACGCCTTTATGTCCTTTTTGGAGCTTGAAACTTTTGGAATGGATTGATAAAAACAGTTGAAATATTTTTCCAAATGTCTTCATGTCTATGATGAAGACTGCTTCTTAGGGTACTATAAATTTAATACACCTAAATTCTGGCAGATTGACTGAATAGAAAGCATTTGTGTGTCTTTCACTGTGTGAATCATGTAACTTGCTGAACTAAAGCAAACGTCTCGGTTACGTATGTAACCCACGTTCCCTGAAGGAGGGAACGGAGACGTAACGTCAGAAAGTTCCCTCCTTCCCTCCCAAGTTCAGATATACAAATTTCCAGATATCCAAAATTAATGCAGTCAAAATTTAACAAGCACAACAATATATTGTTCCTTAAAATACTTTATTTGGTTCTCTTTAGCTATCACAACCATTTGTACACCACTTTTTATAAAAGTGTCAATTTTATTGTTCTGTGTGGCTGTTTAACATTATTTGCTGCATGCTTCCCCTTGTTTGATCATTCAGTATGTTTCTTTCCACTCAGGATTCCTGTATCTTTTTTATGAGCAGGTAGCCTAAAACACAAGTGATTAAGCATGTAGTATCAACCACACCTTTGCAGAGTGAAATTCTGCTGATTATTGATTCAAAAATGCTTAAGAACGAGATGTAAAATTGTTTCACACATTTAATCCTTTAAATGAACAGTTCAGTGATTTAATTATTTTACGATTGGTTCCCTAAACTCAGTTATAAGCAGTAATGAACTGTATGAAATTTATATTTGACACTAAATATGCAGAACACAAATCAGCAGGGTGTCAGTTTTTCTGTTTATTATTTCTTTAACTGTCTGTTTGAATGTCTGAAAGTGTCAGTAATTGTGGTTAATGTGAACCAAATATATATATATATATACTTTTATTTCATTAAAAGACTTTCCCCCCACTTTCCATTGCTTTATTTCAGTGATTTCTTTTAATGAAAGATCAAAAAGATAAACAATGCAGATTTATTTTTCACAGCCACCTTTGCTTATGTTCACCAAGGTTGCCAATATTAGTGGCTGGCACTGTACTTTATTCTTTTCTGTAGCCACAATTCTAATTTCCTTGTCTCTTTGTTTTCTGTGATGGCTGATAGAGCTCAGCTCGATGCAAATGAAAAAAAAAACACTTGCAAATTACGAAAACATCTTCATCAATCTGACAACACACGCACTGCAAAGTCACAAACAGATAAACAAAAGCTCTGCAAATACAGAAACATGCTGCAAATTCTCATAACACAAACAAAAACAGGATCGTTTTGCAAATTCTCACAAAATAAACATGAACAGTTCACACATGTAAAATGTAGAATCCTGCTTGTTGTGGTATACTTGCACATTTCTGTATTTGGTTGTGTTGAAAGCATTTGCAGAGCGTTTCTGTGAGCTCTCTATGCCACCATAGTTTTCCTAGTTTTGCCTTCCACAGCCTGTGTCTTGCCTATTTTCCTTGTATTTCTGGGAAAGTACGAATGGGAACGTGTCCAAACTTTTGACTGGTACTGTACTATTATATACGTACTGTACTATAATATGTATAAAGAATATCGGCTGACATATCGATATCTGCAATTTTTTACTCTCTAATATCGGTATCGGCCCTCAAAAAATTAAATTCAGTTGGGCTCTAATCCTCAGTGCTCCCTGTAATGGTGTTAGCCTTCCTATGTGTTTGGGTTAGACAACTGCTCTGTTACTCCTCTTGAGCTCACTCCAGCCAGTGAATCCACTCCAGAGCGCATTTCTGTCTATGAATCCACTCCAGAGCCCTTTCTAGCTCCTCCTGATGAGGAGGCTTCCGCTGAAGAAACTCCCGATGTGGCGGCATCTGCTTCAGCTCCTCTCAGGGTGGTGATACCAAATTATGAACTTTCTGTCTACCCTGCCTTGGTCAAGGATACCGTTTGTGAACACTCTGACTGTCCTGTCACGGCCAAGGAGGACGTCTCTGAGCTCTTCACCTGTCCTGTTAACTTTGTTAACCTCTCTGTGCTCTCTGTTGCAGTCCTACCTGATTCGCCATGGTTGTTCCTTGCACCATCAGCTCCACACTGGTGGTCATCTGCTCCACCATGGGGGTCTTCGAATCCAGTCCCTATCATTCCTCCCACTCACCACCAGAAATCTCAATTATCTTTTCCTACTGGACTCTATATCCCATTATCCCATACCTAAGAACTGATTACAGACTCACCTGTTTTCAATCAGGATGACTATTTATGTCACACCTTTACATACACACATTGCAAAGTACACAATTCTAACTATTTTCTTGTTTTACCTTGCATTACCTGTCATGACCTTGGCCTGTTTTCCTGTTTCTGATCAATTGCCACATGCTCTAAACTTTGCCTGTTTATATATATATATATATATATATATATATATATATATATATATATATTAGGGGTGTAACGATACGCGTATTCGTATTGAACCGTTCGGTACGACGCTTTCGGTTCGGTACGCGGTACGCATTATGTATACCGAACGGTTCGTTGGAGTAATTAATTATATTTTGAAAAAAAAAAAAAAAGAGAGAGATAGAAATATAATGATATGCGTTCAACAAGGTAGCCCAATAACCCAAACAACGTAACAGGCAACGCCCCTGACACTCCCGAAGAAGAAAAAAACACCATCTTATATGTTTATGTTAGGCTACTCAGCAGGCGCTCGCTCACTCAGTACGCGCTGAAGGCTCGTTGCAAAATAGCCAATGCGTTTAACAGACTAGAAATGAGAAGATCCCCCAATAACCAACAGGTCTGGTGTTTGGGTGCACTTTGGATTCCCTTTAAGCTATAATGGTGATGGCAAGAGAGTGGTGGATAAAAAACAACGGTATGTCGCATCTGCAACATGACAGGGTACACCAGCGGGAATACAAAAAAAAAAAAAAAAAAAAAAAAAAAAAACACCAGCGGAAATATCTGGGAAATATGCGTCAGTACTATCTGGGAAAAGACGAAAAAAAGGAGAAACATGCACGCAGCAAACTATCCCTGCAGCATTTAGACACTATAGCTTACAGGGAATCCAACCCAAACACCAGACCTGTTGGTTATTTTAGGATCTTATATTTTTGGTCTGTTAAATGCATTAGACATTTTGCAACGAGCCTTCAGCGCGTGCTGAGTGAGCGAGCGCCTTAGGGGCCGTTCACATATCGCTCCTAAAAACGCATGGAAAACGCTAAGCGCGTCTTTCTCCTCCTTTCCAAAGCGCTTGGGGCAGAAGCGCTCATGAGGCGTCTGTCTTTGCTAAGCAACAATGACGTGCTCTCTCCATGAGACGCGGAAATTTCAGCGAAGGATAAATGGATTTGCAGCTCTAAAAATCGCTTGCAGTAGCTCTGCTACTAAATTCATTTCAAAATTGCAATCCATATACAACTACGATCAGCTGTTCCTTCATCTTGGCTGAGCTCTCAACCTTGTTACGGGAAAGGATGAAGCTGATTGGTTGGTTCTTGTCACATGACCCACGGTGCGCTTGCGGCATTCTGAAAAGTTGAGATGTTTTTACATTTTGCTGTATCTAAAACGTTGTAGCAGAAATGAGTCAAATCAGACAAATCAAAGAGTCTATCAGAGCTGTGTGCATTGAAACATGACCTGAATTCCTCAGGAAGTCATAAATCAGTTCTAGTGCCACAAGAACCAAGCAAGATAACCAACCAACCAACTTGTTCACACAACAGCTTTCAACATTAACACCAATAGAACAATTATTGACAATTTTAATTCGAAGAAGAGATTGTCAAATTTATTGTTCGTGATTGGAGTGCAACGCTGGACATCACATGTAAACCCAGGAGATCAAGTTAAATACTTGCATTGACTTCCCCCCCCAGCCAGTGAAACCAGACTGAAATTCCTAAGGGGGAAGGGCTTTAAACCTTTGTCTTCACAGAAAAGTCCTTTGCCAGAGAATGGCAAAGAAACCCTTTTTATACATTATATATGGACCAGAATGAACTCAAAAAAGACTTATGAATGAATCATTCCATTGCTTAACTCCATATTCATTTACGTGTAACCCACACATTTGACTATCATGTATAATCACTTATTGTGTATGTCTTTTGATAACTATAGGATACCTAGTCATGTCTAGTATTGAAATAATTGCATTTTCTTGCTTGATATTGTCCTGACAATCATTTATTTGTAAAATATATCATAATCATGTTATAGGAATCATGTCCAAAATTAGACCCTGTGAGGCAAGAACCACATGCTTGGTAAGATAAACAAATGATTTATGATACCCACCCCAAGAACATATCTGATTGGTCAAGGCAACATTTGAGGGGTGGCCAACAAGGAAGTTTTAAATACTTTGGATCCCATGAAAGTCTGCTTTTAGTTCTAGTCTGCCTGCTGCTATTAGCCATGTCGGCTTTTAGTCTGCTTTTAGTTGCAGCCTTGCTCATGCTATCAGTCATGCCTGCTCTTAGCTTGTAGCTTTGCTACCTAGCTTTAGCTTGTAGCATCTAGCCATGTGGTTAGTCATCATGGTTCTTTGAGCGCGGCTCCAGCGTGCCTGCCTGCTGCTACTATGAGAAGGAACACAACCTAGTCTCGTCAAACTTTATTTCTTTTCTTTTCCGTTTTTGAGTTTCGTGTTCTGAGTTAAGTTTTGTAACGTCGAGTCTCCGACGCCTGACCTCGGATGCCCGTTCAACTTCAACCAGCGCACACGACTCTGCACTTTCAGTCAACGCCCAACAACCACGGGCTTCCCAAGACGTCACTTCACTACTGAACTTCCAGCCAATCAGCGACACCGGGATACCCCTTTCAACGGGAGTTCCTTTCACAGGAAACTAAGGCAACGTATCCCCAGATATTTGTTGTGCTGGTGTATCTAGTATAATTTTAGTCACATTGAGGAACTCAATGCAAGGGCTAATTACGTGATTGATGGTTGTTCATGTCTATGCAATTTAACGTATTGCTGTAAACTTGGGATTCCATATTTCCATTCTCTTAAACTCATCTTTCCCTAACTTTCGACCTTCCTGCAACTTGTGTGAATGTGTGTGTGCGTGCGTTTATGTGTTAGATTAGTTTATATGTCTTAGATTTATCTAATAAAGCCTTATTCATATTGAAAAGAGAAGTATCTTGTGTTTTGTGCTTACAAGTTAATGTCTTAAACTGCCGATCTTGTTACTGTGCTAATTGATAGTGTTTTCACTATAGTTTGGATATTAGTATCCAGCGCAGATTTGATGTTAAACGGCTCGTTCACTGAACCGCAGGCGCGTCTCCGTGAACAGCCGTGAAACAGTGATTCTGTTCAAATTCCCTTTAAAATCTTAAATGATTCCCTTTGAGCTAAATTGACCTGTTTCCCTTACAACGTATCGAACCGAACCGAACCGAACCGTGACATCAGTGTATCGTATCGAACCGAACCGTGAATTTTGTGAACCGTTACACCCCTAATATATATATATATAGAACAGACCAAAAGTTTTACACACCTTCTCATTCAAAGAGTTTTCATTATTTTCATGACTATGGAAATTGTAGAGTCACACTGTGTTACAAACACGCCAGGTTACACCTCCACACAATCACAGTGCACACCCTCACCTGAGTTCTGAACCATCACCACCTGACCCTCATCACCTGTCATCCACCACAGCACCATAAAAGCCACACACACGCGCACAGTCTTTGTCCGGTCACGTTCGCGACAAGATTACTCATCTGCGCTTATTATAAGGACTAACTCCTCTTTACCTTCTCTCCAAGGATATTCTCCTTCTTCTCTCTAAGGATTGTTCCCGAAGACTCCTCCAAGAAACCCACGGTGTGTGTTTGTGTGCCTTCACCTCCAACCCAGCACGGATCCAAAACCCTCATTCACTCCTCACTACCCACTCCTCTGCTTGTGTCTTAAATATAACACCATTCTCATCTGTTACTCCTCTGTCTCCGAGTGATCCGTAACACACTGAAGGCATCAAAACTATAAATTAACACATGTGGAATTATATATGGAATTATAAACATAACAAAAAAAGTGTGAAACAACTGAACATATGTCATATTCTAGGTTCTTCAAAGTAGCCACCTTTAGCTTTGATTACTGCTTTGCACACTCTTGGCTTTCTCTTGATGAGCTTCAAGAGGTAGTCACCTGAAATGGTCTTCCAACAGTCTTGAAGGAGTTCCCCGAGAGATGCTTAGCACTTGTTGGCCCTTTTGCCTTCTGTCTGCGGTCCAGCTCACCCCTAAACCATCTCGATTGGGTTCAGGTCCAATCGAGATGGATCGAGACTGTTTAGGCCAGGTCATCTGGTGCAGCACCCCATCACTCTCCTTCTTGCTCAAATAGCCCTTGATGCCTTCGTTGTGACTCTACAATTTTCATAGTCATGAAAATAAAGAAAACTCTTTGAATGAAAAGTTAGTGTCCAAACTTTTGGTCTGTAATGTATATATTATTTTTCCTTGCCCCTACTGATGTCGTTTACTGGTGTTCATCCCTGCATGTGCTGACTATGCTCTTTTATAATAAAGCCTGGATCTCCAACTCTGTTGCTACACTCCATTACTATATCTATAAATATCTCTCTATATACACATAAAGCAATAAATAATTGTCTTAAAGTTTACATATTTATCTTTATGGGTTTTATTTTTTTCATGTTTAATACAGTGTTACTCTTTAAACTAAAGTGAAACTAAACAAAACAAATAAAAATGACTTAACCTAAAATTTAAATGAAAACTGACATTATGAAAAAAAAATAATAATAATTAATAAATACTACAACAGTATATAACTGCAATAACACTGCCTTGATCTTACCCAAAACTACCACTGGTGCTAAAAAAAAAAAAAAAAAAAAAAGGCTGTATGATGCCCCTGACAACAAATCTGCAAGTTTCAAGATTTTTTGTACATTCATCAAAATCTCAGCTCATCTGAAGCGCACAGACAGCGAAACTCCAGAGAGGTACTCTCAACACCTCCCAATTAAATGAAATAACGTCCACAGATCCCTGAGCTTCTAGTTCCTTCAACACAGCCATCCATATTAAGCACTTTGTCTATAAACATTACATCATATCACAGCAGTTCTTGGACATGTAACAGATGCTACAGTATATGTTGTCAGATCTTCTCTTCATAATAGTTTCCACAGCAAATTAAAGGGATAGTTCACTCAAAATGTAAAATTATTTTAAGATTTACTTATCCTCAAGTCAAATAAATCTGCATGAATGTATTTATTATCTAGAACATAAAAGGAGATATTCTGATAAATGTTTAAGTGTTTGGTTATCAGCATTCTTCATTTCTTCAATTTGAAGTGTCCAAAAGTGTCTGAATGTTTTTTGGAGCCACTGTATACAGTATAAGATTACCGGTATGCAAAGTATAACGGTTTACGATTATGAAACTTGATATTCTTTTATATACTCAGTAGAGCCTATAAAACAGATAGGCAACCCACTGTGTTATCTGGCTCATATAACAGCAGAGCTTTTAGAACATGGTAATGCTGTGGGAACATTTTATTGCCTCTGTTTACGGTGACATTGATAATCATCTGGTCTCCAGCTGTGTATCTAAACCACAACATATGAGTAATAGCACAATCATTCCCCTAACAATGGGTGAGAATGAGCCCAGTCATGCATGTCTTTACAGCCACGCTCTGACAAATATGGATCTGTGCCCACCACTTTCAAATGGGTCATTGAAGCACCTGCCGAGCTCTCTGTTAACTTTATGTCACCTTTTAACGATGACGGATTTTCAGCTCTTCGTCTCGCCATTGTGTGCATCCAGGAACGTGCTTACCTGGTTTGATCAAATGACACCTGCCTGAGATCTCAAAGGAGGCCGAACAGACAGGTGTCTGACACATGAGCGATTTGCACTCACTGAAGTCAATTGAAAAATGATGATGTGCCGTCTTCTGCAGAGAGAACATATGCTGTCAACATTCAAGTTTTATTATGGCAGTTGGCATGAGGACAGATTGCCCTCCACTGTATTTCAACCAGAGCTATAGGAACCATCAGAAAATTGAGGGTACATGTTATGAAACTTATCTGCATGGCTCAAAATATCAGCTGATGTGGGGCTGTGGTGGGGTAGGAGCTGGTTCATTTCAACCCAAAGACTTAAAAAACAACCCTGGCCAAAGGTATAAAAGTAGCCCAATTCTTGCGGGAAACTGCAGACATGGCAACACTGATCAATATATTCATATGTTGGTCTGAAGACATCATTTAACAGTATAAATCAGTGATGACTTGAGGTCAACATATTCATATAATGGTATGTTCATAAAAGATGTCTGTCTCAGGACAGCAACCACTTGGCAAAATCAGGATGTGTGGCTTATTTAATGGTTGTCCACACAGGACATGTTCTTTGTTTCAGTTTGCATAGGTGTTTTATTGTTATTCTCTCTGTTTTAACATTGACTTGTTAGTTTGCTTGATCTTTGCACACAGACAAGTAAAACAAAACTCTTAAAAAAATATAATGAACTTATCTTTAAAAAAGTACATGGAAAACATTGCATCGGTTATAATAGTTGCTATGTCCCTCAAACCAACAAACTTATCCACATAACTTATTCTAAGGGGTGTGTTTCCCCAAAGCATTTTGAGCCAACTATTGTTGCAAGTTCCATTGTTACCACCATATTTCAAAGATTCAGTGTTTCCCTATACTACAATTCCAACAAACACTTGCAAAACGCACTGCAAAGCTGAGTGGTTGGAACTACAGCTCTTAACCTCTGGTTAGAACCATTGTTTCCTGTTATGACATGTGGACTGGAGTTTGATCCAAGAGGGAATCTGCAATCAGTGGAAGACAACGGATGAAGCAAAACAATGAAGAACAAAAATAGCAAAGTAGTCCTCAGATTATATGTTCTTTCTTTGATGTTCATTCATAAGTTACTATTCCGACACCTGTGTGACGTTAATAACGCAAGTGAGTTCACTGTGGTTCTTTAACCACTGTCACATCACATCACTGTGGATGTGTAATAAAGTTACTAAGGCTTCAGGAAACCGTCATGCATTGTTCATTTCTAAAAAACAAAGTAGCAAGTTACATGGTATAGGAAAGGCACCCAGAAGTGGTTATAAACATTGCATGTGCTGACCTCATGCTCAGGTTAATCTGGTTAATCTATGTTTGCCCATAGCTAAAGAGAAAGTGTCCAGCAAATCCAGCTCCGCGTGACCTTGCAACAGGCTTAGCTTACCTGAGAGAGGTCAGCAATGGAAGACCATTCTTCACTCTCCACATGGCTTTCATAGTGGATTTAGACCTGGAACAGCAGACTCAAAAAGACATGAAAACAAGTGCAGGCCTGGGGTGATCCTGCTGTCTAGTGTAGTGTTTCGGCAGGAGAGTGAATGTACTTGTGTGCTTGCATGGTAGAGGGCAATCGTTAATATTCATGGTAAATGTCAACCATAGCCAGAACAGCTTCTGTCCTTAAGTCTGCCTGAATATAGCCAGAAAACTTTGGAGCATTTAAAAAATACTTTGAAAGGTTAAACGTCACCCAAAAATTTAAATCCTGTCTTCATTTTTTCACCCTCGTGTTGTTCCAAACCTGTATGACTTACTTTCTTCAATAGAGCACAAAAGAAGATCTTTTTGAAAAATGTGTCTGTGTTTTATTGTCCATGTAAAAAAAAGTAAAATCAACAGGGTTGAATAACATTGTGGACCCTACACTGCATGAACAATTTCTAATTTAAAATATTATCCAAAAAAGAAGGTCGTAAAGTTTAGAATGACATGAGGGTGTAAAAGATGACACAATTTATATCTGTGGTTGTACCATTCCATTAACTCTAGAGCCCATATAATCCTCTCTAGAAATGTCTTCAGGATCAACAAAGATAAAAAATGACATAAGAAATGAAGATGCTTAACCATTTCTTGGTGTGTTCCTGTTTAAATTGATTTATTGGATACTGGCATGATTACAACATAATTACATGCAAAATCACGACCACCAAGGATTACATTAACTAACCAGTGGCTTAGCAATCAACGATCCCTGTCAATTGTGTTGCTTCATTTGATATGAAATTAATTTAGCTCAAAGGTTGAGAGCTGCTTATCGTCTGGTGTTATAATTGCTAGTTAACTTCACTCTAGATGTATAATTTAGCGTATCAATGTCAATCAGCCAACAAAATTAGCTGCTTCTGATGGGGGGTGTGCCCCCAGTCCCCAGCCTTTGCTACGTCAACACGTTATTGGAAGTTGGAATGGATTGGATTGTGGACAAGATCTGTCCAGTTTAAGTGACATTTAAGATATGTTCACATTTTGGGGACTGACATCTACAAAATAGGTGATAATATATGTTTATATATATATATATTTGGAAATTGTATTAAATGACAGTTTAATAAGCAATAAAAAATAAACTAACAAGTCATGGAAGGACTGATTTTCTAATATTTTAAGAAATGTATTGACCTGAAAATATAAAGCAGTTAGTTTTATTGTACAAAGCAATTCTCACTCTCATTTAAAACTGAATAGTGTTGTAAAGTTGTTTTGGAGCTGCATGTTTTGCAAACGTTACTGCATATTTTCATGTTACAATTGTTCCCCATTTCCTGCAATCATTGTAGTCTAATATACCAAAGCGATTGATTTTAAGCCTCTGTATCATTCGGCAGAAAGAGAACATGCCTGTCATCTGACAACACGGGGGGAGTCCAGAAACAGGAATGTTGTAATCATGAGTGGAGTCATTTACATCCCATGGCTCTGAATCTATCAAGAATTCTAGCATATGATTGCTGTTGTGTTTATGCATTTCAGGCTTTGATAATCCGCTGTGCTGCCTGCAGGAAGGAAGAAGCAGCACAAATTAGTTGATTAGCAAAACCTCTGCACTGCTTTTCTAAGTGTGCCTTGTCTCAGGATGGAAACAGGTCTATCCAGGATGACATGCTCCATCAAATTCCCACAAATCTCTCTTCAGATACATAGTAATGCTTGCAGAGTGGGAGGTTTATCTGGAACAAAACTCAGTGCCATATTGAACATTAATATTTGTTTATTGGATACGCCAGGGGGTCAAGTTTGGAATGGTTAGCGTGACCCTATTAGCCCCTGCTGGCTGATGCCATCCACCTGCAAAAAGTATAATACTTCAGTGATGACCATTAAAAAGTACCAGTGACTATAAATATTTCTACAAGAAACACATAAAATGCAAAAACCTCTTTATTATATAATAGCTGTTTTACCAATACCTGATGCCTTTTAGATGTTCTTAAAAAGGGAAATGGCAGTGTTTATAACTGATCTTATTATTTTATTGAGTAATATATATATATAGCACAGCGGATGTTTAATAGTGCCAGATTCTCTTTTCAAAGGTTATTAAAAGTTCAAAATGGCTAATCAGTGTTGTCATGATATAATTTTCCTGCCACTGCAGAATGATTAATCACATGATATTAACAGCTCAGGTGATTGACTCAAAAAGTTCTGTGGTTTCATAAGCAAATATGGCAGATATCAAATTGTGCACTGCCATTGAGATAAATGGGAACGCTATCTGATTTCTACAAGTATTATAGACATCCATGGTCAGAGCACAAGAGCAGAGACAGAATACAAAACGCCAGCAGAGTGATGTATTCCCTCATTGGTCAGCTTGTTCAAAAACACATTTGTGCTGTATGTCTGAAGCACTGACAAACATCGCATGGGAATCCATTGGGAGACATCACACCCTGGCTCAGTGCTGATATCAAAAGACATCAATGTCGTTCGACATTTCTGTGGTTTTCTATCAGCCCGAAGTCATCCAGAGAATTTCATAGCATTTCCGATTAGTTCACGTGGGTGGTGGGGATGGGTCTGCAGTGCAGCACAATGAGGAAGCCTGGTAGGGCTAGAGCTCTCCACTGCAGTCAATGATTTAGTGCTGTTCCAAACCCATCAGGCACTGCTGCCATGATGTACGAGCCTCCATTCATGTACCACCACGTGCCACTCAGAAAATCCTCGGCTTTTGCAATCCACACCGAGGCCCTTCTCACAGCCAGCATGAATGAATTAGACGGTGAAATACGTATTCATTCCAAAACCATCACGGGTTGTTTTAGGGAACTGTAGGCAAAGCTGTAAACTATACTATTCTGAATTAATCTATGAATCTATCCTCCATGCACTTTACCCGAGCTCATTAAGCGCTAAGTGCGAGGAGCTCTTCATAACGGCAAGTTCCTTAAAGTCAGCCAGTCTTCCTTAACTACACAAAAGAGTGGCAACATTAAAATACATCTCAGACAAAACACTTCCCTTTCATGTCACTCTCTAAGGGCTTTGACGGATCCCCAGCCCAAACTAAGAGCCTCACTTTGTCCTTACACAGATGGCTTAACAACCGCACAGCACGCCAGATCAATAGTTAAAAAATAGATATCTACATTCAGAGCCTGCCGTTCAAACACCATCCTCTCAGTCCTCTGTATCCATCTAACATATCTGGCTCTACTTGTTAATGCATTAGACTGCCAACAACAATAACATGTAAGGTGTGAAAGCTATCCCAGGCTGATTGCCAAGGCACTCTATGCAGGCAAGATGTCTTTTAGCCCTGGGTAAGTGAATGATGGATGCTTCCTGAATAGAAATATTTGAATAGTACTTTGACGCACTTTGTTTTTGTTTAGTTTTTTTTTTCATTTTAACACAAAGCGGAACATATGCGACAACGTACGTGCTGAGAATTACCCATATGACTACATTCCGAAAATAAATCGTTAACATCCTCTAAGTGTGAGATCATCTCAAATAATTCTCTTTCAGAATGTTTGTTATTTGCTGATAAAGAGGGTGTGTGGCGATGTAAACAACCAAGAAAAGAACAGTATGCATTTGAAGGAGTTTTGACAGGTTCTTTGAATTTCAGCAGAAAGCAAGTACTGTTCAGAACAGTGTGGAGGAAAAATGTTGTTTGTGGTTTGAGGTTTGCACATCTTTGTAGACTGCGGTTAAAAAGGAAGCTATGTTATAAAAGAACATCACACATGAGAGAATGCGGCTAAATGCATGCTGTGCAAACCACTCAGCTTGCACAGAGTCATAATCTGTCTCTGCAGATTTCATTTGTAGATCCATCAACATTATTTATGTGTCTTAAAGGAATCTTGTATAGTGCGTTCAATACAAGTTCCAAAACAACAGTATAATGTTGATTGCTACCATACAAATATAATTTTAGCACATCCCTCATAAATAAAGTGAAAATCAAAGTTGAGGTACTTACAAAGGGAGTGATTAGCTTCAGTTTTGGACAAATGCTTTAGAAATCTCTCTTGCCTTTAGGTTCATTATTTTATTTCAGTCTGTAAACATATAATCTAAAAGGTCTACTGTTGATTTTATGTGATTTTAATAAAGTTTTAAATCAAAATCTTAAAGAAATCAAGACGTAGCAGGAAGCACATGATCATTTACAGCCAATTATTTAGTCAATGATATATGTTACAATTATATATTGCAATATATTTTTAATGTGTATGCAAGATTCTTATCAGAATTGCACAAAAAGTAAAATTATTAGATAATTGCCACAAAACAACTGTAATTATGTGCTCAGAAAATCAATAGCTTTAGTAAATGGCCATGCATGCCTAATTTTAGTTAAATGGACCTTGAAACACAAGTGACAACATTCAACAGCTCCTAAAAAAGACTCCCAAATATAATTTAATGATGAAAGTTGAGTGTAGGACAGGAAAATTTGCATCAGCACTGCACAATGTTGTTCAACAACAATGGCAACCAGCCCCTATAATGGTTTTGCACTCCCAAACCAGAGTATATGGGTGAAAGTGCTGTGCTGGCAGCAAAGGAAAACATAAAAACAGTGTTGATGGAACAAACCAGTGGAAGAAAGCTGACATGTACAAAGAAGTTTGTTGTGGGTGTACTAAAATCCACTCTCCAGACTTCGACTCAATGGAAGCAACAGACGGCTGAATGCATTTTACATGAGGGTGAGAGAGGTGGAGGGCTTTGGGGCACATTATCCAAAACACAAATGGACTCTCTACCAGATGTCAGCCTCCTCAAATATTTACAACAGAGATTATGTTTAATACCTTTCATTATAGACTATGATTGGTCTGGATATTTCTGTGCTTAATACCATTCCCTGTGTGGGAGCAGTTTCATTTTTCTGAAGAATGAGACATATTCCCTTATTAATAGGTACAATCAAATGTTCATGACTACAAACCAATATGGTGTTTGGAAACAGTGATGACGTTTTTTTTGTGGGTGGAGCCTATCTGGTGGCACAAAATGACTGTTTTAAAGTAGCAGTCTATGGAAGCAAAGTAATAAAAGAATAGAAAAGGTTATTTTGAGTTTGTATTTCAAAATGCTGACTTTTTCCTCACAACTCCGAGATTATATTTCAAAATTCTCAACCCGTTATTCTATCTTTTCCCCTTGGCTCAGAATCATTTATATCAGTTTATATCCCACACTTCTTGCTTTTTCCCCTTCAGAATTGACAAAATAGCAATTGTTGAGTTAAGTTATAAATTCCAAACTAGGAGATATTAACTTGCATTTCTGAGAAACAAGGTTAGAATTTTGAGATAAAATAGGTAAATGTTATAGGTTTAAATAGTTGGCTATTTCGTGTAACTGCAGGGCTAATGAAATATGTCGTCTATGTACTGCATGTGTGTAAATTATGTAGACCTATTGTTTAAATCAAATTTACACTATAAAAGTAGAGTAATCGTAGCAGGTTTCAATCATAGTTTGTTCATTTAAACATCTAGCTTCATCTATGGCATCTTTGATGATAGTATTCTATAAAATGGCCAGATTCATAAACGGATATGTGTTAAGAATATTATAAAGAAATGTTTTTATTTATTTATTTCTATGAACAACAACTTCGAATGTTGCTATAATGTACAGCTTTAGTTTTCGGATTGCATTCCAAGCCTAATTCAACCTGTAATGATGTCTTCACAATGCCACACACAAAAACAAAAAGATAAAGGACTTAAACATCCTCTGAAAACTTTGCTTCATGGGACTTTCTCACCTACCTAGTCATGTGTATGACCTTTATTAAAATTGCTTTTCACTGGAATAGGTCACCAGATTCAAAGGCACGGAATGGACGAAATAATAGGTTGGTCTCTGTTCAGCACACACTGAATACAGCAGGTTGAGCTTTTACCTGGCTTTTGTTAAGCTTTATGGCCATTTGCAAAGGCCAGTTGCAGGAGTCTTTTTGTGATTTTCCCGTAAAGAAGCAGGTAGATGAAGAGGTGGCATAGGGATATAAATTAAACAAAAAGTAGAAAAAGTAAAATATATGTATATTAACCTACATGCAAAGTATATGCATGGACCTTAATTGAGTCATTGCGACAAAACACAAAAAGCACTTTGCACAAATACAGTACAAAACAAGGGCCTGAAAATCATCATGAAATCAAAATTTACCATTTTTGTTTTCAATGGAATGTTTTCTAATTTCTCACTCAATGTGCTTTACACATTTGGAAACTATTACTATTTTCGTAGTGTGCCTCAAATGAATTTCCATATTCAGAAGACAAAAATGCTCCCCTTTGAACAAAGAATCAGTCAGTTATTTTTCTGGTACCAGAATGGCATCAGCAATGGATATATTTTTATTTAATTTTTTCATACCAAAAAGTGTGTATACACAGTGTGCCATTGTTTTGTCTTACGGTGAGCCCTTGAAAATACTGAAAAATAAATATATTTATTTTTTAAACAAAAAAAAATTGCATTCTCTCTCACACACACAAACACACAAAAAAAGGTATCCAAAAGTATAATATTGGTTGAGAAACCTAATATACAGTATAGATGAGCACAGAACCCCTATGTTTAATTCCATCACACCGCACTGCACAAAGGCAGTTCTCCTTGGGTTGAAAAATATACAGTTTCATCACCTCCACGCAGTGAGTGATTGTTCCTGGGGGTCTAGGAAGCCCCTTTCAGTTAGCCACCCTTGGGTGGAACAAAGTTTAAAAGTGAGGGATTAAAGAGCCGTGCTAGGACAATGTGTCCTTCTTACCCATAACTCTTTCTTGTTACAAGCCTTCTGAATCTTGCATACAGTACAATAACAAACTCCACTTGATTTAATATAGAGTCACAAAGCACGGAAACACAATATGCATTATTCAGGAAGGATATTAATGAAGCCTCTCTGCTATTACTGACCTGCATACAAAAACAGTTTTATAAACTGTTATCCCTTATATAGCAAGTGGCACAGTTTTAAACTAGGCCTATTTTTTCTCTTTTCAACTGATGAAATAACCCTTAATAAAAAAGATAATTTTAATTGGTGAACTAGATTCAAAATTCAAAAGGTTTGGTTAGTCGATTCAGACTGATATTTCTGACAAATAAATGAGCTCTTTTCTCTATAATCACCATTAAAGATAATTTACTCAAAGCTGTGAAAACACTTTTGGTCCTATTTTAACGATCTAAACGCAAAGTGTAAAATCGCATGGCTCAGGTGCACTCAGTGTGTGTCTAGATCCACTTTTGCTACTTTAACGATGGAAAAATGGTCCGTGCTCCAGGGTGCATTTCTGGAATGGGTTGTCCCTATTCTCTTAATAAGTAATGGGCGTAAAATTCAAGAAACCAGAGTGTCATCTCCCATTCCCTGTAAGAGCGAGATGCGCTCGCGCCAGGGCAGATCGCTATTTACACGGCAGAATTTGTTGGTGGAAAAGCTGAATGCTTCTCAAGCGCAATGTGCATTTTCTACCAACGTGCTCTTCAAATAACAAAAAAATATTGCGCCATTGACTTTAGACCAGGTTTGAATTGGTCTATGGCGCAGTCTATTTTCAGGTCCTTAAAATAGCCAGCACTGCGCCTGAACACACCTCTTTTTTATACCAGCATGCCCATGGGCGCACAAATGGGCGCAAATCCATTTGCTAATTAAACGATGTGACACTGGACGGGAAAATGCGAAACTAGCAAACACACTTGCGCTGCGCCTTGTGTCACATTGGCCTTGACTCTTATTCATTAAAACTAATATACAAGAGTATTATTATCTAATTTTTAAGAACCAGCTTGTGCATTTACAGCTACAAATGTGTACAGAAAATATAAGGCTTTATTACTTTGAATCAATTAGATACCAACCAAAACATGTTTGACAAGAGTCGGAATGACAGAAAGATAGTGTGTACCAAGTAAAAATATTAGAAAAGCAGATTGTTATCTGAAATATAGAGATGTCTGTAATGATCGTTTATCATTTGCTAGCTGCCACTTACAGAAGCCAGATATGAGCACACAGGCTGATAAATAAATAAAAAATGTTACGAAAAAAAGACCGTAATGACCTGTGTGAGACTTTGAGAGAGAAATCATATATCACAGAAGTGTTTTGTTTATGTAACAGCCAAAGATATGTGCGTCTAATTCAAAAACAAAGCTGAGGAGATTTGTCTGCCTACAAATAGCTGATGGTCATAGAAACAAATCTCTCTGGATGCATTTATGTTTTTGAAAATATCTATCCTGTATCACTGCTTCTGAGTCTGTCATATTTTAATGTTGTGGTAAAATGAGGCTGCAGGAGGAAAAGTCAAACTCATTATTTTCATTCACCTAAACAATCATGTGACTAAGTGGACAGAAGCGATGTCATCTTCTATGCCCTTAGGAGACATTAAACAGAAAGTATGACTTACAATCACTCAAAATCATTTGATGTCTTTTATGAACATCAATATCCAATTAACACCCAAACAGGCCTCACTCAGATAAAGAGCATGTTGGCAGAAGTTCATTGAATTTTTTCTCATCGCATTATTTCCTTTTTTTCTATTCCATTTCGGCTTTTAACTCAATCCGATTGAAACCTAATAATGGGGTTTTACAGCAGGAATGTTAAACCAGCAGCCATTGGGAGACTGCAGTCTGAAATATGATAACATTCAAGCAGTGAAATTGGTTGACTACTAAAGTAAACAAAACAATATTTTATTTAATTTTGTCCTCTAATGTGAAAAGGGCAATTCACGGGACGGAAATATATTCAAAATGTCTCAAAGTCTTCCCTGAAAACCAAGCATTGTTATGAAAATTACAGTCTGCACTAATTAGCTGAAGAAGTGTCTCCGACAAAAGCGAAAGTAAATAAACAAGACTCTCGAAACTTGACACATGTGCCCTTCTCAGCCAGTATCCAAGGAATCAAGGAGAGTAAACATTTCTGTCATTACCATTAGGGACAGGACCTCGTCAACCTTGGAAATCTCAAGGCGCCACAAGACCAGACCTTTTTACGCAAGGGTCATACTTCTGACACATATAGTAATTATTTTATGTCAACGAGGAGAGTAGGTTATGACTGTTTCTGAATATGCATACTTCCCTACTATAAAGTAAGTGAAAAACAATATGTCAAAAGTCCCATAAGGCCATGGGAGAATACTTGTGAATGTCAGAGAAGCAAGGTGACTGATGCTTCAAGTTACATGACAATGACAAAGGTAGTATGTCCGGATTAGATTCGTACTACGCATTTTGATACTTCATAGAACACTTATTTTCACAATCTCAAAGCAGTTACTTATTCAGTATAAGTACTTTAGGAGCCATCTCAATCAGGGTCCCAAATTATATTATTGCGAGACCCTCGTACACTCTGACCCCTTCCTCACCCGTTGTGATGCCCCTGATGACCAAAATATTTAGTTATGAAAATTTCAGGTGCTACCAAATGACATTGTAAATAATTGCATGTGTATGCATTTCTTTTTTACTTTCTTACATAAAAAATAAACAGGCTAATTGTGTGTAGGAAATCTAGGGTGGTATACTCAGGTGAAGTGTCTACACAAATAATACTTTTTCAAAGAATGAAAAACTCAGTCCTCATCTGTTAAAGCATGCAATGTCATTGGAGCGCTCTCCTCCTCCGCCTGCTCTCAGCATTAGTATGTAAATAGAAAGTGGATCCATGGATATGACAAGTAGAAACATCCCTTTAATTAACTCTAATCCGCTTTAGACCTGCTTGGCAATCTGTTCCCAGAGTCTGCTACATGCCGCTTCATTCATAACTCAAAGACACCTGCATATTTCCATTGCGCTAGATTAATTCAAACAGAAAGATTTTTTCTAAGTTGCATGAGCATGGTGTTCTGTCAAGTTTTTACTATGAGTGTTTTTTTCTTTCTTCTGCAAATGTGAATGAAACTTTCTATGAATCCTCACACTAGGGACACATCAACTGTGTTTACTGCATTAAAAAAAAAAATCTGAAATATTTGTCTTGTTTTCCAGTAATATTTATTATAATCCCTAAAACAAAATGTATGTAGTTTTGTGTATTTTTCTACTGTTGCGAGTATATCACTGTCATTATTAGAGTGGATTTGGATGCATGCTGTAAATCAGTCCACCCTGTTCATAGAATGTATTCACTCTTATATGAGAAGTGTTAGAATTTGTGCACTTATGCACTTTACTTTTTAGTATAATAGTGTGAGTATATAGTGCATAATGCGTCATATACTATTCTCTCAAAACAGACATAAAGTCAGTGTACCATCAGAATTATTTTCATATATATATATATATATATATATATATATATATATATATATATATATATATATATATATATATATATAGTACTTTTTATACCTACTTTCACTGAGAAGCATTAATAGTAAGATAAGATTAATAATTGTACCCCAGAAAGTTCTATTTTTCTTATTTTCTTTAAGCACAACTCAAAAACAAAATTCATTGAATTTTATGATTTAAGAAAGATAAAGAAAAAAAAAACATGTATAGATATAAATACTTTTTTTACAGACAAAATACTGATTAAAAACATGCTCAGTTTGCGCCAGATGATTTAAGCTCAAAGTCATTCCTCCTTCTTCCACTCAATTATACAATTAAAAGTGACCCCAAGTTTAATCTTTGCAGTTGTAGATTTCTAAAAGCTCATTTAAAATTCTAAACCTCTGACTCTTCAAGTGAACATGCATAAACTGGGCTCTTGACTTCAAAGTGACAGGGATACTGCTTTTCCCTAATTAACACCTCAGTTTAAAGCCAAGAAGAACTCAGGTTTGACCGCATTTTCACATCCAGGTTCTGTGGTTTTGCTATGCATTTATATAAATCACAGGGTTAAGTCAAAGGTGAGGAAATTCATAAATGCCTATCTTTTAATTATATCATTTGACAACTCATGGCGCCTTGCTGACATTGGGTTATTTAACTGTGAGCAATAATCAGACTATAGCTGTTGTAATCAAGACCGCTGCTGAGGTCTGCCAGTGTGCAATTTGTTAAGAGAATTCATAAATTGATTCCCATGCCAAACATGTGATAGAGCAGGCTATCTTTAGTGAGCAAAATTAGTCTAGACTCATATCATCAGCATAATGTGCTGTTTAAAAATCAACAGCAAAACAAGCTATTTGCAAATTTATAACCTCATCATATTAAGGCAAAAGGCTGTTCAAACTAGTCAGCCAAAGTCACAAAATCTAACCGATTAAGTCTAATGAGATTCAAAATAAAACATTTCCTTGACCCGAATTCCTGAAAGCATCCATGATAAAAAGGATAAACAATACACACTAAAAACACTTTATTTGTGGCATGAGTGTTGGGTGCAGTCGACTGAAAAGATAACGACTTAGAACAAACATACCTTGATTGAGCTAAGAAAGTGAAAATGAAACACCAAAGCTTTTTCGATATTCAGACACATCCTCCTTGGTATGGGCTATAAACAGGGAAGGCTTTAGGTAGTATGGGACAGACAATAAAGCCTCGGTATGAAATATTTTCAAGTTGTTATATCTCATAAACAGCTGTCAGGGTAAATGTAGCTAAAATTAACCCTGTGGAGGAACATCTACCCCACCAGAAGTAGGACTAGACTAAAAAACTACTATGGCTACCTAAGGGGCTTCAGTAGACCTTTATGCTACCTTTACTTGCTTTCCTAGTCAGAAATTGGACATGAACTGCAACTGGGAAACTCTGAGATCATTTTGATACCGAGTTTCTGAGGTGGGTGGACCATAAACTTGAAACAGAGCTGTAGTAATGTGAAGTATTGCTTTCTCTTGTCTTACATATATATATATATAAATAGGTACAAAGATGTCCGAATAACAGCTTTTGTATCTTTTTTTGTGAGAGTGTATCAGAGAAAATGTCACATTTGTTTATTTTCATCATTTCGGCTTTACAAATGGTACGTAGTACATTAATTTTTAAAAACCTTTATAAAGTAAGTATGCCCTAAATGAATCTCAAACCCCTGATGATTTTGAGTAGTCTACAAACACCATCGGAAAGTATTAATGTCCTCTGCTAACAAGAAGCACAGATGGTGCTTTCCAAGACACAATGAGAGACATGCAGTTTGTGTGATAGGACTAGATGACTTCTCCATCTTTAAATTTTCAATCACATCATGGCTGAGATAAGCCTCCAAAAACACCTGTGAGCATCGCAGTAGTGCAGCGAACCTATTAGCGCAGCCTAGTTTCCACCAGCATCCTAATGATTTGCTTTTTATCAATTGTGCAGTGGGATTGCACATTCTGTGCTGTGATGTAGGCTGTGCTCATTTCAATTTTGTCACGGATAATGCTGCTTCATTTTCTGCTGTAAAATTCCAAACAAAACATCCATCAAACTCCCCCCTACGATATTGTACTTGACAAGGCATTTTCAAAACACAAACACTTTACAATCTGAAGTGGGGGACCACTGGCACAGTGGTGGAGCTCTTGTGGCTGCGCTGGCCAATGGGCTGCAAAACCACATTCTGCATGTGTTGTTCTCCATATTAATGCATTTCATAACATCATAATCCAAGTTAATACAGATCACTGTTGACATTTAATTCTGTTTTCTAGAAGACTATCTATTCGCAATGTTGCAGCTGAAATAAGCAACCTTGCAAAGTACACAAACAATGACCACCCATTTTTGTCATGATCACCACATTACATGTCTAAGTCATAGGATAGTATTTACTCAACAGCTCCTCTACCAGAGAGAATCTGATTTCTATTATTCGTTCAGTAACAAGCATTTCGTATTGACATGCACGTGCTTGATGGAGAAGATTTTCAGAGAGATTTTATCAATACATGTGCAAATGCAAAAGTTTGAGTGGATTGCCAGTACTCCAAGTTTGAGTTAATTAGACCCAGTAATCCATTCACCACAGACTGGAGCAGTAATGGAATGGAAGGAGGGCACCGCTGAGCATGTTTTGTGAACTGACACTAATGGATTCTGTGTTTGCATTTAACGAACGCTGCTCGAAATATGAATTAACCCTATTCGAAACATTTGCAGTATTAAACAAGACAATTTATAAGCTGGTTTTCTAAAACACAATGACAGGTGTACAATTCTGATAAGGCATTCTAAGCAAGTTGACAACTTAAGCATATTGTCATCGTGTTATTTATCTCTAATTTGTTGACAGGCGGTGAAAAATTAATTTGCAAGTGCACGGTGAGGCCTAATCTAGACAGGCATGGATTTGCTGTAACTTCCCAAAATGAGATAAAGCGTTCAATAGTTATTGTTGTAGGAAAGCTGTTAGACAGTTTTGACTAAGCCCAGTTTTCTCTGCCTGGCAAATGGAATGCCTTTCACTGGTTCCTCTTCTCCATCAATGATTGAAAATTACGAACTCTCTGAAACAGGCAATAACACTTTAGATAGATCTGATTTTGATGTGAGAGAACTTTTTCGCTGGAGGAAGCATTATTATGGATTATGGCCAGAAATGATTTTATGTTCAAATGGGATTATGGATTCATCAAGACATTAATTGATAGACTGGAGTCATATAGATTGCATGTGGAATATTGTGATATTTTTATCAGCTGTTTGGACTCTTATTTCTGACGGCAAGTGATGTTATGCTAAATTTCTCCAAATGAGTTCATATGCAGAAATGTTTATTTTTGGTCTTTAAGGTCAAGGCACGGTAAAAAAACAAAGCAAAAAAAAAACATGTTAAACTCTGTAAAGCAAGCCAAACAGCCAACAAAAACTGACTGAAATTCTGGTAGTGTTGTGAAAAGCTCATTATTTCTATAAAGTTCAAAGGCCTGTGTATTCACAATGGTGAATAAGCAAGAGCCTTGCTATAATTAAAAATATGCTGCTTATGATATGGCACATCAATAATATGGACGATGTGTCTGTGCCCTGTGATAAACTCACTCCATTTCTCTTGGGTTTGCTCTCCTGCATGCACTTTATCATTATAGAAATTAGGCTTTTCTGTGGCATCACCAGACATTATAATCTGAAGATTTTCATGCCTATTTTTTTCTTGTTTGATGTTTTCACTGGTAAACTGTTCTTGAAGAATAAAATCAATTGTGAAATATTAAAAGTACTTTTACTCCTTCAAGATAAGCTAAGTCCCAAACTGTTTAAGGATGATTTTAGAGTTGATTGTTTAATCTCGCTGGTTCTCTAGACTGCTGTACCCTGGTGGGTAACTAAATGAGAGAAGAGAGCTGGAATCCCATTGAAGTTAGAGCGTTCATTAGAAACTGAACACCAAATGCAGTCTATTTCTGGACTCCATTAATCATGGCTGTACAAATGTCTTGATTTGAATCCATTTTTAAAAAGCTGAAACCACATGATTTGTGTGATTATTTGGATGAACTCAGAAAACAAAGAAGCATCCAAAACAGCAGCTAGATTTCAGGTAGAAGTAGGTACACAGTCCAGTTTAGTTAAATAAACGAAACCAATAAGAGTGGGAACAACAGCATAAACCATGAGAAATCCATGGCTCAGATGTTACAGTCAAGAGGTCAATGTTAGTCCCCGGAGGTAGATGTTATAGCTACATCATCTGGACACATTGATGGTCAGTCAAAAACATTTCTAAAATCAACATAACTCTTTAATATAATTGTAAAGATTGTACAAGTGCCAGATTCTGTTTGGGAGGGATCTTAAAATATTAGACTTATCTTATTTTATCTTATATAAATGCATAAATGTTTATATGATTTATTGTTATAAATGTATAATAAATCACAGTTTATCCGAGAGGCCATGGCTGAGAGGATTTTAAAATAATCGGATTGTGTTTCTTTTCTTTACTTGTTTGTTTTGTTTTTAAATTTCTTTTTTTTTTTTTTTTTTTTTTAATGGGGGGGGGTATTTACACAATGTTCAAAAGTTTAGGGTCTGTAAGTTTTTTTTATTTTTTATGCTGACCAAGGCTGCATTTCTTTAATCGATATTACTGTAAAAACAGTAATATTTAGCAAATTATTTCAATTTAAAATAATTGTTTTATTGTAATTTAATTCTGTGATGGAAAGCTGAATTTTTCAGCCAGTACAGTCTTCAGTGTTACATGATCCTTCAGAAACTATATATATATATATATATATATATATATATATATATATATATATATATATATATATATATATATATATATATATATATATATATATACATAGACACACACACATATATTCAGACATTTATTTTATCCCAACAAAATATATTTTTCCCCAAAAACAGTTTTCTGAGAAGGGAACTGAGAAGAGAGAAAAAAAAAATACAACTTTGAATTCACCACAACACGTTTCCAATCATAAAAAAAAAAAAAAATCTATTAAATGAGAAACAAAGCCTATAGGTTTACTCTACGTCTTGTTTTAATGTTCTACAAAAAAAATCCTATTTCCTTTAGTGCCACCCAAAATGAGTTACTGATGCATTGAATTCAAAGAGGGTTGCCCCGTCAATAAAAGGTCAGGTCTGTTGATGCAATATAAGCTAATTATTTCTAAATATTCTCATCGTTAACAGCCCTACCTGAGACAAATGAGTGCCCACTTTATTGATTTCCCCCAGACAGCTGTTCATTTTGCAGTCTGAGCATGAAAAGCAGAAAGCCATGTCAATATTGTTTCATGCAGAACACTTTCTTACTTTTCTCTAAGTGTTTGCCCACATCTTGTTTAACTTTATTACATTTCTTCCACACACTGGCACTAATTATCTTTTACTTCCATGCTTCAACAGGGAGAGAGCCTTTGAATTACTTGCACAACTCTTGCCTGGCTTGGCCTATCAAGAGGTAACAGCATACATAATTCACTTGATTTCCCTGCAACATCTCTGAGCCATCATCAGCAGAATTTACAGACAGAACTGTGTGGCATTTCAAACACTGAAATACTTCACAGTTGAAAATCCACTGTCAGTGTCATCAACTTCTATATCAAAAGGGAAGCAATAATCTCTCCTTCTTTGATAGATACAGTTTAATTAGGAAATCCAGGTCCTTGGATGCATAAAAAGAATACATTCAAGAATTTGGTCATGCTATAACAAAACAGAGATCCTATTCAGTTCTGTGGATCCATTCAGAGCAAGGATGATAACTATAATGAAAACTATTACTATGAACTACTGGTTTTTAGATTTATCATAATTTTATGGATATAGCAATATCCACACTATACAGCTACAACAATAGTGACACAGAAAAATAATGTTTTCCACCCAATGAACAATAAAAACACTTATAGCCAATCAGAATCAACCTTGCTTATAAAGAGCTTGGGCATTTAAAGTGGCAGTATGATAAAACTGCAGCTTGTGCCTCACAAATTATAATAAATTTATAATATTGTCTGTTGGTGTAGAAACTAATAACTTCTGACTAATTACTAACTTTGGCTGCAGCATTCCAAGGCAGGAAGGGATCCGAATCCAAATTCTGCTTTACTTCCTGTCTCCTGAAGTACCTTCTTCTGATCGAATTTTGAAGGTAGCATAGATCGCTGCCTTTGATATCCCATAATCCTGTGCGACTGTTGAGCTAAAAAATAAAGATGGCGTCTGAAAGTTGCGTTTGGTGGTCAGTTTGTGTGTAAATGTAATTATCTTTTTGCACTTTAAATGTTATTTCTAACGAGAAATCAGTATTATAGTAATTATATATTTGTATAGTTATCACCAAAACTCTGTTTCTGTTCTATTTTGTTGTAAATAATTTAACCATTTTGCTGCCTCGGGAGCCAGTTTCTTACCTGTTCTCGTAAATTTCCCTTCATTATTGTTGCTTTCTTCTGATCCCATCCGTTCTGTTCACTGCATAAGAGAAAATACGCTTTACACTATGCTAAGTTGCATTACTATAGCTCCTCATACTATTTAGGCTTATTTACCTATTGTCTGTCTTTGATCCTCCACTGCTGGTTATCCTGAATAAACTCTGAAGTATTGTGATTTACCTTGGGTGGTATTCCAGAAAGCAGGTTATGTGACATACCTGGGTAGGTTTAAGGGTAAGTTAGTGGATAAACTCAGCTTTCGGTTAAGAAACATATTCTCTGAACATAACCTGCTCCGGAGTAGATTCTGTTTCAGGTTTAGTTTACTTCAGCGCTATCAGCACATGTGGGACCTATTGACAAGACTCCAATGGGCATGACAGATTGCACACAGTATACATTATTACAATAAAGTTACAGTGATAAACAACATTATATTTATATATATTATAAAGCACTGTTATAAGAATTACATAAGGTAATATTTAAGTTGTGTCGATATTAATAAAGCACTATTATAATGTTTAGTATGTATTCTAAGATATTTACTATATTTTTTTCTGCTATTTTTTTCTTCTTGCAACAGGACGTTTTTGACATTTTTTTTTTTTATTATTATACAAAATACACTATCACATGTATTATCAGTCAACATCAAACAAACAATATAATAATTTTCTCAGTTTAAAAAAAGTTTTAAAAATGATTGTACAACCAGTTAGGTGTTCCCCTTCAAGTCATTCTTCGAATTGTTGTACTTATGTGATGTTGTTGTACTTATGTTGGTACCATTACAGTTATAATCAAAGACTAATAGTCAGAGGGTTTGCATCTTCCCAGGCTCTTCCTTGTTTGTGTAGAGTGTTGTTTTTCTGTTATAATCCTGGGTCTGAAAATCCAGAAAAGAAACCAAAGAGAATGTTGTTAAAACTTCCAATCAATCAAGCTAAATAAAAATAATTTAGATTGCTGAGATTTGATGTAACATCCTTGCCAAAGGCTGTATCCAATGAGAAATAATGCATTTCAGATGCATGTCCTCCTTGTTTGTGCACTCTGTTGAGGCTACTTACCAAACTGCATATTCATGAAAACATACACAGAATCACCAAGGGACTGCAATCTGGAAACCATCAGAGATCCGTATGTAGCATCAGAAAAAAAAAACATTTTCCCGGATCAATCCATAAATAAGGCCATGATACCACTGGTGACTGGACTTAATAGCTTGCCTAGACCACAAAATCTATGGTAATTGGATTTAATTTAGCTTATGTGAAACTGATTCACATACTGCATGTACAAAACAAGACATACGATTGGCTCACAATATATTCTTAGTTTCACTCAAGTTAATCACATAGAAGTTTAATGTTTTGTAACAAACACAACAATATACATCACCTAATGCTGTTCAGGAAGAACACGGGAGGCACAAAGGAACATATAGCAGACTTTAATCAAGGAAACACTGGCCTGAACAACACACGTAGTACACAAGTAGAACACAACTGAACAGACTGGGGCTTACAAAGACAGTACAACGGGGGGGGGGGGGGGGGGGCGGAGGATGGGGGGGGGGGGTACTGGGACAGACAGGTGTGACTAATAATCAAACTAAACAAGGACAGGAACAAGACCAAATAAGGCAAAACATGAACTGAAACAAATGACAAAACAGGTCCAATCCCGACAATAGAATTCCTAAGGATGAGTTATCCATCAATTTTGGGGCACCATCTCACACATTTTGGAAAAGGAAATTGCATTTAGTTATCTACATCAAACCATCCACCTTTCTTTCACTCTTTTATTGCACAAGGCACAATTCTCATTTTTCAAATCACCAAACACAGAGACGTTTTGAACAGACATCATCACTAATACATTTTTCTCTTCATAGTGATTAGATAGAGACATCCATATTTATCAAAAAATAAATAAATAAAAGATTTAGGAAGCAGCTGTCTTTAAGGGCTACAATTTCTCAAGGTCTAATTGGTGAAATAAACCCAAACCTGCCTTGATCACTCATCCAGATATATTGAGCCAAACAGGATCTCTAAACAGTGTCAGTCAAGCCAGACCCTCACTTACTCAGAGGATCTTGTAAATGACATCCCTGTGTTGCAAACAAAGCTAAAGCTGCTCGGCAAGAGAATATAGATGGTAATTTTGCCCCCTGGGCTTTAAGAAACCCTGAATCTATGCATAGCGAACTGCACTGAATTATGAAAGACTTCAAACGCAGTATCACTCCCACGGAAAGACAGGAGCAAGGCTTAAGGATGGAAAATTAGTGTTTTATTTCATTGGACACAGATAATTACTGTAGATATTGTAAATTAGACTTTTTTTTTAATTACAAACTTCAGCCCTCCTATAGAGTTTCAGGAAATTTATGTTGACATTAATGACACATGACATTTGACCTTTCCATCTTAACCGGCTGAAATGCCAGTATGCAACCACATGGGTACAATTTGTCAATAACAACAGAAAATGTCCATGACTTCTCAACATAAAATTCCAGACATTGACAGTCATTCAATATTACAGTTAACAGCTGTTTTAGTGGGTTGCCTGCGGGGAAACACTGTAGGCCGCACATCCTAAAGTGTAGTGACTTCATCCAAGCACTCACTCATTTCTATTAAACCAAGATAATACTCTTTGACTGATGAATATGAAGCCTGACTCATGAGGGATTTCTGAAATGTTTAGGGTGATTATTACAATCCAAATACATTGCCCACCCACAACAAAATGAGTTTCAGTTCTACTTAGGTTCTTAGAATAATAGATGACTGTATTTGAAATATTATTCAGAAGGAAAGTAGAATACTATTAATTATGGAAACGATCAGAGGTCTGAAATGTATTGAGAAATTGTAATATAGATTAAGTACTATATCATTGAAGTGATTTTAGACTAATAATCAGGACTGATCATAAACCTAAGTTCATTCAACATCTACTGAGGTGGTTATAAAAATGGAGGCATAAATTTCACTTTGTTCTATGTATAAAACCTCATTTAGCTTTGGAAGTTATACAATACAGTTAATGACGTGTATGGACTACTTTTGTTATATTTGGAAATTGAAAAATCCTCATCCTCATCCACCAAGTCATGCAGGTTTGGAATGACATTTCATTCATTCATTCATTCATTCATTCATTCATTTTTGGATCCTTAACAGTATTTACACTAAAATAAATTGCACTGGCCATTTAAAATTATGGGAGGTTCGATTTATGTGACCAATCAATCTGCTTGTTAGCTTTGTTAGTGTAAAGAAAAGTACTATTGTTATTTTCAAATCATTAAGAAAATATTAAAGTCAAGATGACGTACGATTTGTACTATTTACGTGATCATAAATTGCAATGGAGTTTAAATGTGAAATGTGTAAAAAGTATTTGGGTTTTAACAGAACATAGAAAATATATAAGTATAGTATTGAAGTATTGTTACTCAAATGAAAACAAAAACTCCTAACCCTTTGCTTTGTGCAAATCTAAAACCATAAAACACTGTGTACTGCCAGTTATTTTATACATACATTTTATACAGTTTTAAACTGTGTCCATTTATTTCTCAGCCTCTTGCTTGCTTTCTGAGATAATCTGTGTCTGTTCTCCCAAAGACAGACATTTTCAATTCTGACATGTTCAATAGTTCAACCTAATCCTAAATGAGAAATGAACCATTATAGATAACATATCTCAAAATGATAAATGTCAGACAATCTGATGAGAAGCATGTCAGCGCAGTCTTCTCATGTTAGCCCATCAAGCATAACAATAATCTTTCGTTCATTTGATTTTTTCTTTCTTTTTTGGCAGATACCCAGAGCCAAAGTAATAGAATGTCTTGTCTATTATACAAAATGTTTGATAACCGCAGATCACCGCTGGTTAAGGCTACATTTGCTTTTGAAATAAAATGATTGCTTAAAGCTCACAGGTGTCTGGTTTCCACTGAATAAATGAATCATGATGCCAGAGATGTGACATGTAATTTTTATAACTTAATTTATCAGCTGTTCCTGTTAGGCAATACAAAACCTTTCATCCCTGAAGAAAGCAATGCTCCTTCGGAATATTGTGTAATACAAGATAATTACTTGTTCTGAGCTTATACTAATTATATATAAATTATTAATCACTTACAAATGATTGTAATGTACTAATTAATTACATTTTCTTTATGTTAAGTTTTTTAAAGAAGTTCCTTATACTCAAGGCTGCATTTTTTCGTAGCTATATTAAATATAGCATTATTACAATTTAAAATAACTCTTTTTTTATTTTTTATTTTATAAAATGTAATTTAGTGATGCAAAGCTGAATTTTCAGCATCATTACTTCAGTCTTCAGTGTCACATGGTTCTTCAGAAGTCATTCTAATATACTGATTTGATGTTCAAGATTTCTTGTTATCGGTGTTGAAAACAGTTGTGTCATTTAATATTTTTTTGGACACCATGATATTTTAAGTTTTACTGTAGGATTATTATTTTTTTATAGATTTCTGTTTCAAATAAATGCTGTTGAACATACTATTGTCTTTTTTGATCAATGTAATGTATTTCGGCTGAAAAGAAGTATTCATTATTTAAAATTTAAATATTTTCAAACAGTTGTGTAGATGAAGTAGCAAAACATCTAATAAATATTGCATATATGGCAATACTGCATGCATGTGGAAATGTATCACCTGTGAAATGCGTAAAACCTAATACAAATTAATAGAATCATTTCTTTGGTTTTTAGATACTCCCACGCTGAAAGTCATTATCAGTTAGTGGTTTGTTCAAAATATACACTCTGAACAGAAAAATTATACATGGGACAAGAACCATACCAAGTAACTCCTATTAAGATGAATAGGAGCTCAGGATCAGCGGATCTTGGAATTCCCTGATTACGCTTCAAAAGCCACTATGTCATGAAAGATAACTGATAAATATCCAAGTGAAATGTTTCATGAATTTAAATCTAAACCTATAACTGGAAGCTATTTTTCAGTAGCTAGATCAGTCACACTCCTTTTGTGTGTCTTTCCCGCTGTTATCCATCATGAAGGATGTGTTAGACACTTTGCCAAAAGTCTTGTCTTTGGCCTCCTGCTGGCAGCTGAATACTCACTCCTCAGGTGAGACTGCACATGTCATGAGAATGGCAGCAGCTGAGAGATTACCCAGAGATGGTGGAAGGCCTGCCGCTTTTCTGAATAGGCTGCCAGGCCATGTGAACAGCAAACGGGGGGCATCGTGGCCTCAGTGTGTGACAAACCCAGCTCAACCACTCTCCAGGACCCCCATGGACCTGACTACAGCAATGTGTCAAACCCTGCCTTCAGCATCTTTAGAAAGATTAATGACCATGTGCTCTAAAAAGACTCCCCAGCCTCAACCTGGGCTCCTTAAGCAACCCAGAGGGTTATTCAGCCAGAACTAGAAATGCTAAGTGGTTGTGCTGGACTCTGCAGGGCTTAAATTCAGTCATCATTTATAAAAAATTAAAAGCCGGCGTGAAGGTGATGAACTCTGATCTGCTTAAGTGAGATGTTAAAGAAAAGTCTTAAAAAATGTAATCATACTTGTTCACCAGAACCTCTAGGAATCTGGAACAGATCGTCGGCACTGGTACTGTTTTTTAAGTTTTGCTAAAAGAAAAAGAATACATGGGTACATTGTACATGTACTCACTGTACATCGCTATTCTTGTTATGGTGGAGCAATTGCTTGCACATTACATCTGCACTTTATTAAAAATCCGAATTTCAGATACTTATTGGTTTGATTCTTAATTGTCCATCCCACAGTAAAATGAATATGTTAAGCTATAGTAAACTTGAAGCTATATTAGTATATAAGTAAATATTTATTTGTCCATCTGACTAGTAAAATAAAAATGTGACTCTGCAATTCGATTCAAATAATTGATAACAATTTAAAATAACTAATGAACTGGCAACAAAGAATGCTGGCCTTATGAATGGCTGATTAAACCATTTACTCACCAGATTCTGGCTAAAATTTCAAGAATCATTCAAGAATGAAACTCTACTCTGTGTTATGGGAGATGCTGCTAATCTTCTTTCACTTGAACTGTTTCCATTGGCGGAACAGAGCAAAATTAGACCAAACTGACAATGTTGTTTCTGAAAATTATCTATTAATAATTACCTTATTGTTTATTGAACTCTTGTATAAAATTAATATCACATTTACAGCCAATCTATTTGTAAAAATAGCACTCTTGCCGAACACTATTTTAACACAAAAAAATTAATTGATACAGGGGCAACCCATATTTTTAATTTTGAGGACGTTTTTATTAATTGTGGTGTCATTTCTATCCTTGCATGATGCTATTTTATGCCATAATGAAAATCTTATAATGCAAATCTTACTAATCCAATTTCAGTGGTAGTATATGTACATCATATACCGAAATGTACTCGGTCATGAATGTAACCTCGGTAGAGAAAAAATTAGCTTTTCCCTGTACGCAGTACTCATTCCTTATCTCAGGGAACCGAGGTTACGTTTGTAACCGAGTTTCCTTTCGATACTTCATTCATACTGCGTATGGGGGAACAAATTCAACCTTAAAAAGACTTATCTTGGACACCTTGTTGTCCAGGGGATAAGTGAGAGGGCCGGAGCTGTCCGAACCCTTTATGCTCCACTGCTAAGAGGAAGCTAGCTCCCTGGAGGCATCATGATGGAGTCTGATAGAGACCGTCGGTATCATACCGAAAGGACCCAAGCATGCAAGGTCGGAATGTCCAGGTTATAGAATCTGACAAAAGTGGACGGCGAGGACTAGCCGTCCGCCACACAGATGTGGGGTCGAGAGCACTTTAGGGACGTAACCATGCCTGGGTTTTAAAATGACCTTCAAGTCATTGGGCCCAAACTCAAGGCACACAGGGCTCACCTAGAGGGCATGCATATCGCCAACACGCTTAACCGATGCTAGAGCAAGTAGCAGAAAAGTTTTGAGCGTAAGGGGCCGAAGGTCAGCTGACCGCAGCGGCTCGAAGCGAGGTCTTTTGAGTGCTCCAAGGACCGTGTGAAGGTCCCAAGTGGGAACAGTGAGACGATGCAGGGGGTTCAACTGCCTAGAACTTCTCAGGAAATGCACAATGAGGCTTTTTCGACCCATTGATTGGCCAGCGATAGCATAAGATGCTGCGATGGCTGCTACGTACACCTTGAGTGTGGAAGGGGTGAGACCCTTGTTTAGATGCTCTTGGAGAAATGACAGTATCAGAGACACATCACACTCAACAGCGTCTTCGTTTCGTGCTGAGCACCAGTCAACGAAGGCTGACCATTTCTGGGTGTAGAGGCGTCTTGTAGACGGGGCTGTCACATGAGCAATAGTGTGGAACACATCCCTGTGGAGGCTTAAAGACTCGCAACGGGGGACCATAGGTGCAGAGCCCAGAGTTTTTGCTGTGGATGCCAGATTGTCCTGTTCGCCTGAGAGTGGAGGTCCCTCCTCAGGACATGAATAGCTCCGAGGACCAAACTTGGCTCATCTAGAGTGCGACCACCAGGAGGAATCTGTGTTTGTCTTCCCTGACTTGTCATCAGGGGAAAAGTGTAAAGAAGGAGGCTGGGCCAGTTGTGGATGCATCTGTTGAGAGCACCGTCCTTCGTCCTTGCCCATTTTGCCGGGCTTTGGCGCACTGCAGCTGCGCAGCGCTGTCATTAGTTTAAAAAGTTTTAAACCAATTAAACCAATGGCAATGCAGTTGCACTGCATTATTGAAAAAAAGCTTCAGTAGCGAGGAAAACGCAGTATGAGTGAAGTATCTAAAGAGAACAGAACTACATATTTTTTATTAACATTACTAACAAATACTACCAAACTAAATTTAAATCATCCTTGTTTTTACAGGACTTTTTTACTTTGACAACACACAGTTCAAAGATTATGTATTAGATAAATATGCAAATATTATATCAAAGTCTGAGATGCATAGCACATAAGAAGCTCAGACATTGAAAACAAAAAAACTAATCTGATCTCTCCCTAAACTTATGCACTCTGGCTTTATCTTTGCCAACAACATAAACAATGTAGGCAACTTTATGATAGTTTGGTTACTAAAAACATTTCATTCTTATCTTTACCAAGACTCTGGATAATTTTGTCTTGCTTGACAGGTTATAGATAAAATAAAGACATCCCAGAATTACACTGTGTACCATCTGTCAGTCTCCTGCTATTGTGTCCTCATTTCTAACTTCTAATTTAGCTGTTGTCCACCTAGAGACCATGTTTGCTGATCCCATGCACCAGTCCACACCTGTCCCACGCAAAGGTTAATTAAATGATAGGAGTATTGGTCCATTGTGGAGGATCCCAAATTTTGTGAGCTGTCAAACAACCAACATATTAAAAATGGAGCATCTACAGAGCATTTGGAACTGAATCTTGTTTAACCAATAGAAATTATGTCATTTGGTTGATGCTACAACTGGCCTAGAATGCGAAACAATTATTGTGTTGATATGACATGATAAGTGCAATGGATTTTGTTTTCCCTTTATATTTAGCTTAATTCAAGGAGGTCTATAATACCTTGAGCTACCAATTCCTATGGTGTTACAGCATCCCACTATCCAGCTCATGTTAACCAGCTAACCCCTGGTCCTTTAGTGCTATCAGGCTGTGATATGTTGCAGGACCACATGGTTAATGGTCTTGGAACAACATTCCTATGAACCGATCAGATTATAGGTATAGTATGTTTGGTATCTGTCTGAAACATCTTTGCCAACCAATAATTTCCCTTTTTCTTTTTCTTCTTTTCTCCTCAGATAAAATGTCTAGTTATTTGTTTGTTTGTTTGTTTTGTTGTTGTTTTGTTTTTCATTTAATATGTTGCATTGATATGTTATGTGTCCTCCTCCTTTGCCCCTGCATCACAAGTTTGTTTAGATTTTATCTGTCATTTATTGGCGAAGTTAAATGAAATTGATTATACAACAATAATAAGAAGAAGAAGAAATCACTGTGGAATTACATTTCTTTCTTTTTTTCTTTTTCTTTTTTTTTTTTTTTGATTTGTCCAAATGTTAGAAGTCAAAGCTGTTTCTCACATAAAAGAGACTGATGGATTTTTTCACATGAAATTAATTAAAGGTTTTTGCATGTTTATATACTCTATATAATACATAATTAAGCCACTGAATTGTGATAGAGGTCATAGAGTCTTTGAAATCACATATGTTCTGAAAGAGATTAGATCCAGACACACACTTGATTATTTTGGACGTGTGCAGTTAGGAATAAGCATTAATGCCTGCTGCACATTTGCAGTCTTGGGAGCCAGGAGCTTCATCAGAAAAACCTCTATGCAATTTACAGGCTCTCCATGGCAGAAACCTATTTGAACGTAACTCGAGCAACCTATGAAGCAATGTGAAGCAATGAATATTCAGGCTCATGCTCCACTTCCCATTCTTTCTGGCGGGAGAAGGCCTTATAGCTCTGAGTTTGCAAAGCCACTCATTACTAGTGTTGCGTAGCCAGACTTATGGCTGCACACTTAGACAGGAAGAGACTGTCTAAACAACATTTAAAGTGAACAACTACAGTTAGCTTAGCTTTTATCTGTCGCTTAGGGGGAAACGTTAACTGATATTATATTATATTATATTATATTATATTATATTATATTATATTATATTATATTATATTATATTATATTATATTATATTATATTATATTATATTATATTATATTATATTATATAGTAGAGCATTATGGAAAAAGAAAACAAATTCTACAGGAAATACGTAGCAGTTTATGACTTTTTGATCTGATTTTTATTATGAAAAACCAATCATATATAATATCATATATTAGAATATAATAGAATATAATAGAATTAATGATTCAGTGACTCACTCATTAAGACATAAAGCCACGTTTCATACCTGAATGAACTGGAGTTTTTTAATAAATAATATCAATGACTAATAAAGATAGTCCCTTGTCATCACATACAAGCGTAATGATTTAACCTGCAGAAAGTGTCACAAAAACTGTGACTAATCAACAGAAAGCTTGTCCGATTTTAGTAAACACTGCTGATGGGAATGAATTTTTCACAGCGAACTCCTTCATACATCCAAAACATCAATTTAAATTTGAAAACTTATCTACAGAGAGAGGGGGATGCATCAAAGTGAAGGATAGAGTGACTGAGTGGTAGAGCAGAAGCCCTGCAAAGAAAGCACTTAGCTCTAGATTACAGCAGAAATGGATAAAGCTCAGTGATCTCACTTTGCATGCCAACATCTTTGAAGATCAAGACAAAAGTGGTGCACACAATGGCAAACTCTTAATATAACAGTCGGTGAATCTGAAGTCCAGTATGACTGTCTGTAAATCTATGAAAGCCGGTAAGGATATCCGAATGTAGATAAAAGCACTGAAACATCTCAATAAATGTCCTTCAGGCTTCAAGCATCAAATCAAACTAAACAAAAAGCTCAAAGTTATGTGTCAAAATGTGCTTAACCTAACATTTTCTGCAAAAAGAGGATTTTAGGTGGCTTAAACATCATTAGCACTTAAGCACTATAATGCCGTTAGAGAGCATATAACTCCAAAATATATAAATAGTGGAAAGATGATATCCATATTGTACATGTAAACATACTGTAATTGCTACTTGTTTAAAAGTTTGGGATTGGAGGTTTTTTTTTTAATGTTTTTGAAAGAAGTCCATTATGATCCCAAAGGCTACGTTTATTTAATCAAAAATACAGTGAAAAATAATAATAAGTAATTATTCCAGAATATAATAAGAATGTAACTGTGTTCTGACACAGAGTCAGCGGCAACACCAGATCTTTCAGCTCCTCCCACGCGTTCACAATCACCTGAATACTGATGCACTCTACCTGTCAACACCATTCAAGCCCGCTATAAAGCCAGCATCACATCCCTTCCTCAGTGTCTGGTCTTGTTTTTCACATGCATGCATCAACTTCCCTGGCTCCTTACCTGATCTACTTAGCTATTCATCTTCAGTCGTCTGCTCAGCTCTCTGGGTCCATCACTACTTGTGTGATGATTCAGCTAAATCCAGGCTCTGAACTCTACAAGAATATCCATAGCTGTGATCATTGATTTCTCCTCTTCTAAAGGCTCATTTCATAAACTCTGTTGAACTGTACTTGAACTGTTTTGCTGACATGCTCCTACTAAATATAAAAAAAACTAATTTATTATTTTTATGCAAAACTGAAGTGTCACATGATCATTCAGAAATCATTCTAATATGCTGATTTGCTGTTCAAGAAAAAAAAAATTGCTCAAGGTGTTGTGCTGCTTAACATTTTTATGGAAATGCTGTTCAAGATTCTTCGAAAGAACAGAATTTATTTGAAATCTAAATCTTTATCTTTCCTGTCACATTTGATTACCACAGCCTTGTTAAATAAACTTCTGAACTCTAGTATATACTGTTGTATAAAAGCAATAACATCCTGTTGTACTCAATATCAACACAGCTGCAACTACCTGCAGTCAACCCATGCTTATATTGAATGTAACTGTGCTCTTGCCTCATGAGATATTGCTTAAATGTGTCCCAAAGGCTTTCGAACTTGTCATTCAATCGTTCCAAATCCTGTGAAAATAATTTGTTTGATTCATTTTCCCATTCAATAGGCCTTCATGACAGACCTGCGAGAAGAAAACTCTCTGAGAAAACATTCTAATCTCTTTCCTCCAGACCCACAGAAAACAGATTTGTGTTCGTTCAGCACTGGAAGGTGCAAGTATCTGTTCATATCGGAGGGGTTCGTTGTCAGCCTCTGCAGCTTTAAACTCAATATAGACAGAAGCATTGCACAGCCGCTGAAAATATCTAAGCTGGCGCTCCATCAAATGTTATTAAGCATATCTTTATTTGCATATCGCCAAACAAATCAGGTTTTCAGCGAGTTAACTTTATTTCCGCTGGGTTTGTTTGCGTTCTTTGCCAGAAGCCATAAGATTAAAAAGCTGATCTTGTATTCTCGTAATTACATTTTAGGAAGTATAGTCTCTGCGTATAATTTATTTTCCTTAATTGACTGATATTTACATACAAGCCACCAGCTGTCCTAACAACAGTAAATTGACCTGACAGTGCACCATCCCCCTGGAACACTCTTGGAACGGATTCATTTAATATCGAAGTGTGCATTCTCACCTGTGTGAAACAGAACAGCAAGTGCCGGGGATCTGCTTGATTAAATACAAATACATTGTATTGCCATGGGAGTAGTATCAAATGTTATCAAAACACTAAAGAAGGAAATTAGTTGAGGAAAAACGGTCTTTAACTCTTCTTATGGTTATTACAATCGCCCCAAAATGAGAGACAAACTGTATATCATTGAGTCATTCTCAAATTTGTTGGAATAACAATAGCCTGTTTCTCTAAATTCATAAATACATGCAAGTTCTGTTATATGGTTTACAAATTACATTGCATGGCTTATTCAGACTTCAAAATCTCTCATTTGTTGCTCTAATCTGATTGCAACAAGGGTATTTACTATGTTAATTCAAAGGTTTGTTATTCATGCAAAATGTGTTACCCGGGGCAGTGTGTTAATTGAATAAAAGTGTAGACACATTATACATTTTAGTCAATGCTGCTGGTAATTCATTGTTGTGGTTCCCATTGACTTCCATTGTACGGATGAATTCAGTGGGTACCAAAACAGATAGGTTACCAAAATTCTTTAAATTATTTTCTTTGGTGTTCAGTCATACAGGATTGAATTGAGAAGAAGGTGACTGAATGATCGCAAAATTTTCATTTTTGGGTGGACTACCTCTTTAATAATCCTCAGTTTCTAAATTATGAGTGCGAATTTGAATTATGGATGCTGAATTCCGATTTATTATTTAGAGATGGTAAGAAATAGAAAAGAACAGTAATTCAATAAAATTCACTATACCACACGACATAGGAATATCATTTGTGCAGTAATTATATAACTTTAAATAATTATGCATATTTATTACCTAATTCAGATAATATTTTTTTTTCTCAACAACCTTAATTAGACATATTTCACTGAATTATATATTATATTCAATATTGACAAATTAATTGTTTGTCCTACGGCACCACTAAATGTTCACCATAGTATTTTTGAAACCATTTGACCAAAATAAACATTTATATCAGATTTTTTTTATGTTGATTATGTAATATTTAGCTTGAGACACACAAATATAGTAGTTTTTCCTCAATCAATTTTATTTCTCCAACCTAAGGTCAAAACAATTAACAGTCAACCCAATATTTATTTAATAGGAAATACTGACATCAGTAAAATGGAATTGTTATCCATTGGTTATACACAAACATTCTTAAAAATAAAGATTCTAAAAAGAGCTTTTGACAGTGATGCCATAGAGTTCCTCAAAGAGCATTACAGTGAACAATTCTTAAAAAAAACTACCATTTCTTTCTTAGTGTGAAGAAGCTGTAAAGAACCCTTTTCCACTAAAGATCATTTTGTGCAACGGAAAGGTTCTATGAATGTTAAATATTCTTCTTGAAACCAAAGACGCAAATAAAGAAGCTTTATTTTAAGAGTAAAGGATGTCATGGGAATCTGTGTTGCATACTGCAAACAAGCAAATATACATAAGTCAACTTCAAAAAGCCCATAAACACGTTCCTGCCACTGAATATACATATATTTATTAAATCTCCACATCACACGTTTTTCAGATGCATCTAAGAAAAAATTATGTGAATGTTGAATCTTGACACCCGTATACAGTATCAGGCCTCTGCTATTGCTTGAAGAAGAATTACTTTGTCAAAAGGTTTGCACATCACAGACGATGATCCTTGTCTTTGTTGACATTGACTGACCAATGGCATTCCCCTTTCCTCTCTTCCAAATTTTTTTTATTTTTTATACTGAAGTAACAGTATCTGTTGACGTTGAGCTGAACCCTCTGTCCTCTCACCATATCCTTCTGTGTTACCTTTTGGCCAGCATGAGCCTTGAGCTGGAAATTGATGTGAAGTGTGCCAATAACTCTTTAATTTGTATTCAATTAATGATCATTAGCATCCTGTTTAGGAGAGTTATGAACAGGCTAAATGGTAGTAAATGTAGTAATAGCATATAGGCTTAAAATTTTAAAGAGTATTGAAAAATTCATCTTTTGCAGGATAATGTAAAATTGGCTGAAGAAATACTGGACTAATAAGCATTCTATCAAAAGTCTATTCATTTTTGTAATTAATATTTCAAGTTTTTTGTACTGTTAAGCAATCATAAATATAATATCTGCTCTGGAATTTAATTTAGCAAAACGGAATAAGATAAATTATCAACAAATTTGCAAACCCATAATATTCTATAGTTTATAGTTTTTAGAAAGAAATTAATACTTTTTAAGAAAGGATTTTCAATGTTTCAATAAATACATAAATGCTGTTTCCACAAAAGTATTAAGCAGCACAACTGTTTTCATAATAATACAAGTTCCCTAACTGAGCACAAAAACAGCATATTAGAATACTTTCTGAAAGATCAAGTTTATTGTATAATTATGTTTGGCAATATTCCAGTTGATTCAACTTTGGCAATCATAAGAGACCTGAAACATTGATATCAACCCCAAACTTTTAAACAGTTGTGTATAAATGTATTTATGTTAATATTTTTAATCCACATCCCTACAGAGAGTAACAAGACTGTGAACAGCATTTGTCCAGCCAAAACATTTCAGGTTCCTTTATATTCTTCAGTGTATTATGTGTAGTAGCCTCTTCAATTCAATTCAAACTCCCGAGGCTTAAATGGGCATTGCTGAAATGATTGGAAATTAAGTGTTCTTCTACCATGCTCCATGAAATAGAAAATCATTTATTAAATATAATGAAATATAAATGGAAATTTCTGTTCCTGGAAGTATTACTAATGCTGTGCATTTAATAATATGTTAACGGGCAATTCATATTTAACAAAAGTTACATGAATTGCTTTGAATTTGATTTATTTACAACTTAATTCTACATCCTTAAATTTGAATTACAAAATGCTACGTAAATACAAACTCAAATGGAAATGCACAAATGTAAAATGCATGTTCAATGAATTCTTAATGGTGCACAAACTTAAAAGCTTAAAAAGTTTTTTGCTATCCAACTCTAAATTGAAGTCTGTCAAAATGTTAGACGGCACATTATTAAACTGAACTGGAGTGCCTGATCTCTGACCTTAAAGAAAATTGAGATTCCAGGTAACCAGAAGGATGTGGGTTAACAGCAACGCACCTTAAAGAAAGAATAAAAGAGAGGGAAAAACTTCTCAAATCAAGCCGATAACTTTGGGGGCCAAAAAAGATATTATAAATGTAGCTTGATCACTTGTATTTCCATTTCACTCAGTGTGGCTGAACCCCTGCAGACACTAGTCTCCACTTTTATAACCGTTAAAAGGCATATAAAATTAAGCTCTCAAATAAATTCCTTAATCTTCCATAATGAATTCTCCAGGCTCTCTTGACATGTCACAGACGCAGGAGTGGATTGTCCCTCAAGCCTACGCCTTTGATATACGTCAGTGTGTTCAAAAACCACAGCATTCAAATTGACCGAAGCGGCGCACATTAAACATGTTGCTGACACAGGAGCTCAGATTAAAAAGTGAGGTTGCAAGAATTTCCATACTGTAGCTCAGTCGAATATGAAAGCGTCAGATCTGCAGGCAGAATTAATTTAGGTATGTCTCTCAGTTGAAGATTCCCTGAGCTTGAGATTAGAGCAATAAAGAGTCGAACCTGACATTCTTTTTCTAGTGCTTTCAAAGCAGCCTAGTACAGTTTGAGCTACTTAAAGTTTGAGTTCTCCTCATTATTGGCAAGCTGTGTATAACCATAATATTCTCACTTTAGTGATGAATATACTCTGATCTAACCTCTATGAATCATTAAACTCTATTTTATTACCTTTAATGTTTCTATTCCGCATATGAGGGTTAGGTCTAAACTCTCCATGCAGCTCAAGCTGGATGTCATTCACAGCTGGACTGTAGAAAGTGAGTGTCTGAGATAATAATAATGTGTCAGGCTAATATCTGCTAGACTGCTTTGCTACAGGGACAAAGGATTCTCATTAGTCTTACCGTCTATAAGACACTTATCCATCCTCTCTACAGCTCCTCAGCTTGTAATGAGAGAATGATTTTATCAGCTAGAAAAACAGATTTTCGGTATTGTGCAAACAATTTAGCTTTCCGGCTAGTGTTGTCAAATAAGCCACACTTCGAGGGTTTACTAAAATGCACATGACAATGCTGGATTTTTAACTCCTTAGCACTCGACTCTCAAATGGACTGGAAAGAAATGTTCCAAGTAACAGCCGGTCCACGCTGTCTCTTCACACTGCTGGGGTGTGTGAGTGAGAATCCAAGTCCAAGTACTAGTCTTCTGCTTTCACGCTGGCAACTCAAGAGCACCATCTTCTGACGAGCTGGATGTCTCCCAATCCAGTGTTTCCTGCACTTTTTTAGGTGGTGGAACTCTTCGAGTAAAAACAAAAAACCCAACATCCCAAACTCATTAGGATAGTGAAGCAGAGCGCCGAGGCCCATTAGCTGCCTTAATGACTGAAATTATTTTAAAATAATACAAATTAAGCTTTAAAATGAGCTTGTTTCTTAAAACGTTAGTCCACACAAAAATGAAAATCATTTACCCTCAGGTCATTCCCAACCTGTATGCATATCTTTTTTTTTTTCTTCCTGCTCAACACAGAAGAACATATTTTGTAGAATGTTGGTGGTCATAGAACTCCTATTGACTTCCATTGTATTTTTTTTTGTGCATGCCGTTCCTGGAGGGATGGTGTCCTGCAGAGTTTAATTCCAACCCTGATTTAACACACCTGAACCCAAACAGCTTTTTATAGGAGACAGCTTAACGTAATGAATCAACAGCCTATCGGCTAATTTACAACATGATTTACACTAAACAATACTCTTAGATTGAACTATTTTATAGAGTTTACGCCAAAAAAAAAATGTTATGTCACTGACTTTTTGCAACAGGTGGGATGGATGGATGGCCGGCCATATTTATAAAATATTAGGATGTTAAATATTTACATTCTTTAAAGAAAAAAAAATAAGCCGCTACCCTGACTAAGGTCTATCGAAGTGAGAGGACACAAACTTAAATTATTATTGTTACAATCTTTTAGTCCATTATTATGAGTTGGCGCTTTTATATTAATTATAATTATTGTATTTTATAATTTATTTAGCTTCTTATTTTTTGATTAGCCCAAAAACCTCACTTGGAATTCTTCATAGACCAATATTTGTGAGCCACTGATCTAATCGATAAAATCATATTTCTCCTTTACTTATTATACTCTGTGCATTTGTAGGGATTTAATTATTAACAGAAGGAAACAAAAAAAAGTATAATTATGTAAATTACTAAAAAAAATTTTTAGATGCATGCCCATCATGTCTTTGTAAAATGATTTGAAATAAAAATAAACACTGCTAGGCCGTCCTGATAGACTGAAAATAATATGCAAATCAGACTCAACAATGATATATTTAACACCTGAATCAAAATTATTCTGCTTTAGCATTTATATCCAAGGTCTGTATTGAGTTTCTGAATCTAGCTGCAAACAGGTTTTTTATTATTATTTATTTTTAATACATAATAAGAACAAAACAATTTTATTTTCTATTTTCTATATGTAAAATATAATATATATGTAAAAAAAATCCTTTTCATGAAAAAGACCTCATCCTATCTCATTTTGAACATCCTCGCCAGAAAGAAAAGCTCTGCCGACTCCTTCCTGCTTGCTCTTGGTTTCACAGTTCTTACATCTTGAAACATTGAGGAAAGCCTCTGCTGGAGCTTATGGGCCAAAGCTCCATCCCAGTATTTGCAAATCAAAGAGCCTCCGGGGCGCAAAACCTTGTCAGCTAAGTCCAACACTGATAGACACATGGTGACCAATCTTTCATGATCCAGTTCCCTGAGCCCGCTGGCATTGGGGGCCATGTCACTGAGGATGACATCTGCTCGAGCTTCAGGGAGGAGCCTCTCCAGCGCCATGTGAGTTGAGGCCTCAGTGATGTCATGATTGGACAGCAACTGAGCTCCATCCAAAGGGGCGATGCGTAGTATGTCTATTCCTATTACACTTCCTTTAGGAAGATCCGCACCTGGAAAGAACAAAGGTATGTTGTTCATCATATCCTCATCAGCTATCTAATCTATCTATCTAAATCTTAAAAAGTGGACGCTCATATGCTTGATATTAGTTCCGTTGACATTATAAATGCTTGAATTACTTCAAAAGAATGATCAGTTTTATTATTATTATTATGGTGGATTAAAAAAAACACAAGTATATAGGATGCATGTAATTTATAAAACAAATGCTTATATATATATATATATATAAGTTCCTCCACTAAAAATTATCATACTTACAAGTGTGGCAGTTGATGATGACTTTACTATTACTCTAAAATTGTAAACAATACACACAGACTATAATGATAAAGTAGGTGTATTTGAAAGGTTTGACTGATAACGTGTGCATACTACAGCATTCAAAAATAAGTAGGTTTTTTTTATGTTTTGAAAACTTATGCTTAAAAGGCTGTATTTATTTGATCAAAAACTAAAGTAAAACAGGAATACTGTTATTTAAAATATCTGAATATATTTTATATATATATCCTAATTTTAAAACAGCATTTATTTCTACATATAATTGTCTTTACTTTCACTTTGGATCAACTGAATGCATTCTTGCTGAACAAAAAATAATAATAATTTCTTTTAAAACAAACAAAACCTTTTAGCTGTAGTGTATGTATCTTATGATGACATGCATAGATTTCATGATGTGATGCATTCAGCTCAGCAGCTCACTTACTTTCTCCTGTTGAGTTGACTCTCTGGACTGCAACTTGACTCCATGCACCAGGAGCAGCACCACAATCTATGACACTCAAACCAGGTTTGAGAAGTCTGTATTTGTCATCTATCTCGATCAGTTTAAAAGCACTTCTACAGCGGTAATTCTGCGCGTGAGCAGCTTTAACGAAAGGGTCATTGATCTGCCGGACCAGCCATCTCTGATCGGCAGCACTCTTCCCCTTCATGTGCAGAGGCGTCTTCTTTAGGGAGACCGCTGACACGTGAATGCACGATCTTTGGATACATTTCCACATCATTTACAAGCAAGTGATCTGCAGAGATAACATTTAGAATTTATGTGAATGAAAACAGGGAGGCACATGGGCGTCTATGGTGTCCTCCTGTCCTCGTGATATCAAAGATGTGGGCGCTCTGACTGAGTCTTTCTAATAATTAAACTATTCGCACTTTCGTGCTTTATTTGTTTGTGTGATATATTATAATTATTTAGATTAAATGCATGTATATATCAGTAAGTTATCGTTATATACGGTTATACTTGCATTTTTATTAAATGATTGCTTTCAGTATCCGTCGAGAATATTTGACAGACGTACACTCCGAATTATGAATCAATGACTCGTTCTTTTGAGTCGGATCTTTTCAATGATTTACATGAGGCGGAATGAGGAATAATAATAGCCTTTTAGTACTCGTAAAACAAAAAATGTTACATATACAGCGTACTTGTAATATCTTTACCGTTTGGCTACAACATACAAAAAAATTAAAATAAAATAGTTTTAGTTAGTTGTGTTCGAAAGAACCGACTCACCAAAATGAGTCACTTTTCCCATCGAGATCATTTCACTGTTGCACAGTGCACACGTGGGTAGGTGGAGACATAGCCAGCTCTGGTTGAGTTCATATTTTCGCAGATCTGTAAATCATGTGTTGCATTTGGATAAATAACATTCTGTATAACATGTCAGACACGACCATTTTTTTTTGTATTATTTATACAAAAAATTGTGAGCATATAATCTTCTTATAATGAATAATTATCATCTTTGCACTGCATGTGAAACTGACCCTGACTGGTTTTACTATAATTCACCAAAAATCATAGAAGCCATTGCATCAAAATAATATTATTAAAAGTTTATGAATTAAAAACAACAACAACAACTCACAAACGTAAAATAAAAATTAGAACACATGATGAATAAAAAATTATAAAACAGATATTTGGTTATTTTATGTTTGTGCTCTTGGAGGCTACTTTTTTAGTTTTGTTTTGTCATGTTTTTATGGGGTGTTTTGAAAGTGCTGTAAAACACTTCCAGGGACAAGAAAATTGGACGTTTGGCCACCTTTTGGTTAATGTCATTGTCTTACAGTTCTGATATTGTGTGTGTGTTTGATTTTTTTCTTACACAAATGTACATTACCATGTTTTATATTTCAGTTTTAAAAAAAAGCTATATTCTTCCACTATCTCTTCACTTTATTGAAGCTAGAGATCAAAGTTAAACAATTTGAACCTTGTCATGCTGAGAATGTTTTTTTATTATTTACTTGTCTGTAGAACTTAACTGTGGTGTCAGCGATTGGCCGTGTTCAATCTTCCCTGCTTTTATTGGTTTTCCAGCTAAAACAAAATGCCATTTTATGTGACAGGGATGTTCTAGAGGAAAGTGGCCTCACGGTTGACACTCTCCACAAGATTGGAAATATCACATTTGAGTTTATTGGTCAAACAGAACTGCTGGATGTCCACATTTTTAGAGCTGACACCTATAAAGGAGAGCCAACCGAATCAGATTGTAATACAGCGCCACATCACTTAATGATCCAGTTTTGTGAGACACATACTGAGACAGAAGGTCTAATAACGTGCCACTGAAGAGGTTTGTTTTCTTTTTCAGATATGAGGCCACTGTGGTTTGACAGAGATAAAATACCGTTCAGCCAGATGTAGGCAGATGATGTCCTGTGGTTACCATTGATGCTTCTGAAAAAAAATAAGTTCTTGGGATATTTTAAATTCCATGGTCACTATGTGATAGTGAAGCATAAACTGGAGGAAGTAGAGGATGTCTGATTGGGGTTTGAATACCACTGATGAACATTTGCCACTGTATCAGTGGAAATTATTCAAATCTATGGTTTTGTGGATATGGTCATTCTACGTAAAATCACCCGATGTCAAATGCTGTATTTTAATTTAATAAATGTACAGCATTTTCAATAAGAACTTTTTCTATCTATCTATCTATCTATCTATCTATCTATCTATCTATCTATCTATCTATCTATCTATCTATCTATCTATCTATCGCCTTACTACGGTAAATGTCATAGGAAAAACCTCTTTCTCAAACCATTTGCCCTCTGTTCCAGCAGGTGGCAGAATTGAATATGTATTGAAGTACGATAAAAGTTTCCATTTCTTTAATGCTTTCCTTGGTTAAAACATAAAATCAAACATTGGAAGACAATTGAAAATAAACTCTGCTAAAGTGTTTTACTAAATATTAAACAATTAAGATGCAATTATGCATAATGCATGCATTATCAACCAACAGCATTTTTTTACAGACATATTTCGAAGTATAGTTAATAGGATAGTTTAATAGCAACCTAAAAATCTCAGAACAATAATTTATTGAATAAAAACAAGTTTTTGGCATTCAGAGCAGCTAATAACTAATTACTTCAGTAAGACAACTAGTTTGAAAGTGTTCACTTGTATACACTACTGTCATTTGAATGCCTCACAGTGATGCTCAGCAAGGAAGCAAGAATATGCTGATTTCCTGCTCAAGAGACATTTCTTGTCAGTGTTGGAAATGACTGTGCTGATTAATATTTCTGTGGAAATCAAGATATGATGAGTACAAAAGAACAGCTTTAAATAGAAATCTTTCTTAACACTATAAATGTCTTCACCATGACTTTTAGTAATTTCACGCTAAATAAAAGTAATAATTTTTTTTTTTTTCAAAAATAAAATCTTACTAACTCCAGACTTTTGGATGGTAGTGTAAATATTACTTACAAATAAAAATGAAATGTGACAACAAAACAAAGCTGCGAGAAGTACAAGTCTGAAGATACAAAATAGATAACATACAATCAGACTGGCAGAATAATATGCCTTTGAATCAAATAACATCATTTCTGCATATTTCCCATGAAGTGTATCCAACTAACCACCGCTCCGGCTCACTTGCTATTAGCTTAGCTCATTTCTTTTTATTGCACTAAAATAGAAGATACAGGTCAACTTTCATGTGTTAACCCTTTTTACAATATAAAATTTCTTTTTCAGATTAGTTTACGTTTTAAAACAATAACATTATCTTTGCATACATGTAGATTAAACATCAATACAGTGTTATAGCATCTTGTTGCATTTCTTAAAATTATTCTCGACAACATTAGCTCTTTATTTTAGGTGTCAGTTTGTTCAAACTGTAGGAAATCAAGTTGCCTTTTCAACTCAGACTGACAGATTTTAAGAACTGCCACATAACACATTTACACAGAACCAGTTCCCCATAATTCTTTGCGAGAAAGCATACTGATTGTCTGTAGTTCCTGATTAGATCCTGCGATTCGAAACAGGCCTGGAGTTCATGAAATCACAGAAGGGAGGCTTATTTTGGGCTGAGAGGCGGAGACTGTCCGTTACCGTCCCCAAAAAGACTTTTAAGTTTGGAATGAAGATCTTGCCACACCTCACCCATCTAGAACAGAGCAAAATAAGATGCAACAGCAAATATAAGAAGGCTTTGTTAGTGTCAAAGTAATAAAAACCAAACTCACATTAAAATGAATAGCTTTAATGCAGAGATACTAGATCAGCTTAAGATAGGTGTACCTCTTTATGTCCCAGCACCTGTGAGTCTACAAGTGCCCCCAGGATGTGAGACGTAATGGGCAGGTAAGTAAATATGAGCTGGCTCTCCTGGTGCAGGCAGAACAGGGAGAAGTAGTTGCGCAGCTCCATGGTCTGAATGGCGTTTTCTTGCTGCCGTGAGTCAGAGATCAGAGTGAGGTCACGGTACAGTCAGATCTTCCCACCCTAACCTCAGTCATCATCATTATCATCATCACGATGAGCCACCCAGCAGTTAAAAACCACTTGGTCATGACATGCTATTTGAAGGTTAGACGGATATTGTATGTGACTGACGTGATTTGGCATTGCATCAGTATCAATCAAGCATGTTTCTCTTGTTCTCCACCTGGCTGGGGCTTTTATTAAATGTTTTCTTAGATGATCAATTAAATTAATGTGCAAAATGGCTGCTCAAATGACCAATTAAATGCTTATCAACAAGTTTGGTCAGTAAACAACAAAACCAAATTAAAGTTTATAGACATAAAATGAAACGAGTTGCTTAGAATTACTTGGTGTCTTATAAAATATTCTCAGTGCTAGTGATGCAATGAAATCACATTAGCGCAATAAAAACACGCTAACACAAGTGTTATTAATTCCTATTTCAGTAATATTTTTCAATGTTTTTAAAATAAGTCTATTATGCTCACAAAATGTAGTAAAACAGTAATATTGTAAAATATTATAAAAAATCAAAATAACATCTATATTTTAAATGTCATTTATTCCTGTCATGGCGAAGCTGAATTTTCAGCAGTCTTCAGTTTCACATGATCCTTACATTATATTTTTGTGGGAAACAGTGATACATTTTATTGAATGGAGGGTTAAGTAAGACTACTTTTGTAACATTATAAGTCTTTACTGTCACTTTTGAACAATTTACTTCATCCATGCTGAATAAAAGTGTCAATTTCTTTCATAAACATCTTACTCAGGCATATTTTTTTAATAGTACTGTATTACCATTCAAATCTAATTCTGTAAAATATTGAATTAATTTCTTATGTCAAATCATTTTAATTTTGAAATCTATAAGAATTGTACAATGTGTGTTTTTTTTTATACTCACAAAACTTCTTTGCAGCCTCTCTAGACCCCAGTTTAAAAAACCCTGGCCCAAACACGATTTTAAAAAGAGGCCTTCAACTACGTCTCTCAAGAGGCAGAGATCCTAGTTCAGATGCCTTCGACATACCCAGAGGGATTTTGAGGATACATATCTTGCTCAAGGGCTTTGGTTTCAAGCTCCTCAGATCAATTTTGCCCAAAATTTTAAGGATGTATCAGCTCCCCTCAAGCAAGCTACTGGTCCCAACATTTCCCTCCCTCTGGAAATTCTGCCACACAAGCTGCTATAGCTCTTTTTAGTGTATGTGTGTGTGTGTGTGTGTGGCTGACCTGGACGATACGGGACTCCAGCTGTTCGACAGAAACCTGTTCTTTAGGCTGCACCGTGGCACTCAGCATTTGTCTTTTCATTACACCGTACTTCTGCAGTGCTCGTTGGTGTTCATGCAAGACCCCTTTCTCATGCCTTTCACACAAGTCCTGTATGACACCACACATACTGTACACACTCAGAAACAAATATTCTGTGCCATGGCTTGTTGCATAAGTTGTAACTTATATATACATTGAGCTTTGGTGCTCATGTGGGTAAAACAGGTTTGAATTCAGCTTGCAACATGCTGATTCTGCTATTCTCCCTTTTATTTCCTGTCCTCTCTCCATGAAAAGTAGCAAAAGGCAAATCAGCTTGAACAGTGGATGAAAAAAGCTAAATGACTACTGCTATGTTCCAAGACATCTGAAAAATTAAGAAAAAATACCTAATAAAAAAGTTTGTAATAATATATTTTATAATGTTTTTAAAATAAGTATCTCAGTAATGTTTTCAAAAGATATCTCTAATGCTCACCATGGCTGTATTTATTTGATTTAAAAAAATACAATAAAACAGTAATACTGTGAAATATTATTGCAATTTAAAATAACTGCTTTCTCGTTGAAAATATTTTAAAATGTAATTTTTAAAAATTTTCAGCATTATGATTCCAGTCTTCAGTGTCACATGATTCTCCAGAAATCATTCCAATATGCTGATTTGCTTCTTAAAAACATTTATTATTATAAATATTTACTGTATTATTATTATTATTATAAGCATTTACTGTCATATATATTTCCTCTAAATGGACAAAATAATAAAGCTGTATCTAAATTTTAAAACACATCAATACTCACCCTGTACGACTGCAGCAAGTCCAAGAACAGATTTAGTTTTTCTACCACATCATCCTCCTCTCTTCTGCCCTGTATTAAATACACAAATTAAATTCCTCTGTAGCAGCATGCAGCCAGTTCATGTGGTGTGAGTGTGGGCAGCAAAGTACCTGTTGGGCAGCTCTTTCAGACAGAAGTGAGAACTCAACAGAAAGCCCTTTGACAGAGCGTCTGAGTGCAGCCCAAGGACTCTTACAGGACGCCAGGATAGGCACAGATGACTCATCTGATCCCAAAGAACTGGAGCGGAGAGAGAGGCCAAAGCTGAAATCTATGGCATGTGGTCATAAACATCTGACAATCAGGCTTTCTCAAATTACTGGACAAATCTGGTATTTTCCACCTACTCAAACCGTTAATGTTACTGTACTGTACCATTGTGTATAAGAAATAACATACAGTTTAGTCACCATCAAAAAATAAACCCCTACAGGTGGATTTGTAGACCTGTATCACTTTGAAAGTTTTATAAATGTATTTATTTTGCCATATGGGGTGATGGGGTAGTTAAGAAAAAATAGAAGTCGAAAAAAAATATATATGTGAAAATAAATAATGTTATTCATATAATTATTTAAATCATCAACACTGCAGGTGGGTAGACATAATTAATTGTGTGTAAAAATGTGTAAAAAAAAAAAAAGTATAGTATAAAATAAATACATTTTTAAATCTTGATTTTTAAATCACATTATTTATTTATATTTCTAACCATTATGATAGTAGAAAAAAAAAACTGGTCGGCACATAGATAAACACCTACAGCTGCCTTTCTATTTTAAACATTCTGATTTCCATGTTTAGGACAGTTTTGTTATATATATATATATATATATATATATATATATATATATATATATATAAAATCCTAGAAGTCATAATTCTGTTTATTTCAAAAATGGCAAAAAACATAGAAAAACATCTCAGCTGTTTAATTATTTATTTATGCATCTAACTGTATTGGTGGGTGGGAAAAACGGTCAGCTAATAACTGTTTTTATAAATAAAATATATAATTTTAGAAATAAATATGTACATCTGCCTTTACCATATATTTTGAACATTCGTTTTTCCCCATCTTTCTACGTCTCAGACACTGTGGTACTAAACCTTTTTAAAATTATACAAATTAAGAGTGTCTATAGATTAAAATAAGAACTACTAACATTATTGTAATTAAAATAAAGTCCACTGGTTTTTAAACCACTGGTTTTAGAAAAAAAAACGTAAAGATTCAGAGTCAGTACTCAGGATGAGGTGGTACCTGAGCTCCTTCCCAAACATCAGCAGATCCGTGGCGTTCTCCTTCGAGCGCTCGGCCATCTTCTCCGCCCTGTCCCTTAACTTCTGAAAACTGTTATGGATATTTCTGATGAGCTCTCTGCTGGATGAAAATTGACTTTGGACATCTGCTGGGAGGTATTCCTGCAGGAGAAATCACAAAACAGACAAGCATTTTTAATTATTAAATGTTGCAATAAAAAAAGAATATTATGACATTTGAACATAAAGCTTGATTTTAAAATACAAAGTGAAAGAAAACTGAATCAAACCTTGGCCTGCGTTGCATATTTGCATGTCATGAACTCATCACCCAGTTTTTTGCAAGCATCTCTAAGCTTAGCTTGGACATCCTGTGAGACATAAAAATGGAAATCTGGAAGTCACAACCTATTGAATGTCTAGGAGGAATATAAAATAACAATTCTCAACTCAGAACTGGCATTTCAAATGTACTTTTAAATGCATTATTCTTCCACTACAAAAATATCATACAAAAATGAATCCTGCTTATCTAGAAACTCAAGTAGCAAAAAATCCACACCGAGCCACTGAAGGTGAGGAATGTTTTCACAAGCTCATCCTCAGAAAAGACAGGGTGTCGTGCCACAAGATTCAGAAACCTGCCAAGAGCTCGTCTCCGCCCTTCAATGAACTGCCGCTCTGACATGGAGGTCAGGACTGCAGCGGGGCCAAAGAACAGAGAAAAGATTAAACTGTTCAAGGAACAACAAAACACAGCCCTTCCATTAATAAAACACAGCAAGGAACTTTCAGGTACTCAGTTACTATTGAAGTGAATATTGCTGAAAAACAGAACAAGTTTACTTTTTTAATTATGGCAGAGCTGTTATTTTTTGTCTGGTGCATTCACAGAAAGTATTGAATGGCGCAGCACAGTCTGAGTGGGAAATGCACAAAACTATAATCTACAGGTTTGACAACACCTTACCTCCTTTCAGCACCCTTTTAGGAGGAAGTGCCGGCACGACTCTGTAAGCATATTTCTGAAGTAGAAGCTCATGGAAAACATCAAAATCATTGTATCGCCGATAAACTGATACTGTAAAACGCTGCAAAAGGGCACATACAGAAGTAGATCAACTATCAGCGATATGTTTAAATATTGCAACTGTAAATATTACAACTTGTGTTGCAATCACTCGGTAGCAACTCATCTGGATGAGACAATACTTTTTTTTATGATCATCTTTTATATTACAAAATACATGTTTTTTTATTATTACTTTTAAATATTTTTTCCCGAGGTATTTTTTTTATAATATTTTTTTTTTTTTTTTGTGCCAAATCGTTTTTTTTAAGCCCCTCATCCTTCTATAACAGCATCTTTGCAAAGTCAAGCTATTTTATCTCAACCAATCAAGGAAAAGAATTCCTCGTAATATGAACCAGACTCACTGGTTCTTGTTTACGCATTTATTTTGAGCTGTCCACATGTGAGCAAGTGATGCCATGCTAAATTTCTCCAAATACGTTCCATGAAGAATAAAGCACACCTACATCTTGGATAACTTGATGGTGGGTAAATTATTTTTTACTTTTGGGATTCACTTTAATACGGCCTCCTAAGTCACTCACCTCACTGGTGACCTGATACTCCACGTGTTTAAGAAACAATCCCTTCTTCTCGGGGATGAGATCAACTTTGATGGTGTCCTTCTTTAACAGCTCTGCCAGAGTCAAAGACAAGTTCAAAGGACTCTCCTCAACCGGCTGAATCTTCAGACTCTGAAGCTCCTTTGGCTCTCCCAGCTGAGGCTTCGGGAACTCTTAAAAAACATGGCACGTATTACAGTGACTGTACTGTATTTAAATAGGTCACTGACTAAGCATTACACATGGGTGATCACAGTATGATCATTTTAAATAATATAAAGAAGTTTGCTTTCTTTTTATCTCTGTTCCATGGGAGTCTTGTGACTGCACATAAATAACACAGCATTACAGAAAGGTCACAAGGGATGGTAAAGAAGTCAGTAAACAATGTTGAGCTGCGTGGCACGCGATGTCTTTTTCTGTGGATTTCTGTGGTTTGTGCATCAAATTTAGAAAAGAAATTCTGGAAAATGGGAGAAACTGCTTGACTCAGCAAAACATTGTCTCAGCAGATTCAACCCAGGATCTTTCCTTTTGTTTGGTGGAACGCGAAAACAAAAAGTGTTTCTTGGTCATTCCACAGAGAAATATGCATTTGGCATCCAGTTGACAGGAAACTTGGTTTTGTGTAGAGGAGAAAACAGGAAGCATCACAATTAAAGTGCACACTCAACTGTCATACTGGCAACACCTGAAATAACACAAGATGCCTGTATTGAATAGAAGCTTCAACTCTTCAGAGCTCTTATATGAATCACTGTGATGATACAAAACACTCAAACACTATTACACAACCATCCCACAACAACTGTAGACCTGAGGAATGTAAATAATGCATGCACACTGTATAAAACAGGGTGAGGACTACTTAGGATTTAAAAATGCTGATTTTTCCCTTGCTGAAATGCTGAAAAAAGTGTGCAAATCACTGTAAACTGACGGTGACACTGAAATGCAGCTTGAATTCAGTTGGGACAGCAGGCAATATAATATCACATGACATCTTGAACAAAAGACAGTTTTTATGGGGACTTAACTGGGGTTGCTTTTACAACAGTCAGCTGAGGAATAGATATCCTTATGCTTACCTTGTATGAAATTCTCCAGCAGTTTGGGACTTGGTGGTTTTCCTTGTTGAGCAAGGGCAATGAGAGCCAAGCCTTTATACAGCGAGACTTTACTAAGGAATCCATCACCACTGTTTACATGCTCGGTTATCTAAAATGTAGATGAAGATGCCTTTTAGCCTGTGCAGAATAAGCCGTGGTTCCACAAGAAAACCCAAACCATAACATTTCCATTTCCAGCCATAAATAATGTCATTAAACAAAGCATGTGGGATGTCATTCAGCTAACTACAGTCTTTCAAGCCAATAATGAGATGTAATCCTAGTGCAAGTCTCACCTGGTTTTGAACCGTACTGGAGAGATATGTTCTGCTGAGAACTCTCTGGAATACACCGATAGGAACTCGTTCATCAGTTCTGGAGCAGATGGCTTGATGTACTTCACGATAATATGAAGGGACAGATCCTACAGTCAAGAGACGTCTGTTAAGAGCTTTATGTCGGCATAAATGAATTGTCTTGGCAAAGGTGACTTGGAACATTGTGTTACTGCATTTCATAGTGAACACACTGAAATAATTTATTGTTTTTTTTTCTTTTCAAACAAGCTGATTGTCCCAACACTGATAGAATACTGTAGTTGCGCAATACGTTTGTATTTTTATTTTTTTATTATTATTTTTACTATACGTTGTATTATTAGACCATTAAAATATATAATTAATTTGTCTTTTGATACAGGTTTCTTCCCAGATAAAATGAAGGTGGCTAAAATTATTCCCCTTTTTAAATCTGGTGATAGACATAGTCTCACAAATTATAGGCCTATATCTTTGCTTTCTCAATTTTCAAAAATTCTGGAGAAGCTTTTTGTTAAAAAATGTGATTGTTTTCTTGAAAAACATTCTTTGATACATGATAATCAGTTTGGGTTTCGAAGTACCCGCTCAACAGCTATGGCTTTGATGAAAATCACAGAAGACATTACTACAGAATTGGAGAATAAAAATCACACAGTTGGAGTTTTTATTGACCTTAAAAAGGCCTTTGACACTTTTGATCATGCTATATTGATATCTAAATTACAGACATATGGAATTAGAGGTGTAGTATCAAATTGGATTATTAGTTACTTAGAAAATAGACAACAATATGTAGAGTATATAGGCCATGAATCTAAGTTGGTAACAATACAGTGTGGAGTCCCTCAAGGCTCTGTGCTGGGGCCTAAATTATTTATTTTATATATTAATGACCTCTGTGACGAATCAAAGATTTTGCGTTTTGTTCTTTTTGCGGACGATACAAATTTTTTTGTATCGGGGAAGAATTTAAACATATTAATGAAAACTATTGAACAAGAATTGGTCCTACTTCAGAAATGGTTTAACAAAAATAAACTGTTGTTAAACTTAAGTAAAACAAAATTTATGTTGTTTACAAATCAAAAATGTCCTGATAATGTTCGTTTGACTTTAAATGGAATAATTATTGAGGGAGTGTCAGAATTTAAGTTTTTAGGAGTACTCATTGATGAAAAATTTTAATGGAAGTCACACATAGCTTATGTAAGAAATAAAATTTGTAAAAACATTGCCGTTTTGAGCAAAGTAAAGTTTATGTTAAATTATAAGGCAATGAGAATCTTATATTGTTCCTTTATTTTGCCATATTTGATGTATTGTTTGGAGGTATGGGGAAACTCTTATTTTACTAATTTAATGCCCTTATTTATTTTGCAAAAAGGGCTATAAGAATAATTAATGGAGTTGCTCCAAGAGAACATACTACAGGACTGTTTCTGAGGTCAGGACTACTCAAATTGAAGGATTTGGTTTCTTTACAAACTTTATTAGTTGTTCATAAAGCAAAACACTGCCTGTTACCACATGGATTGCAAACCATTTTTACTGTAAATATTGAGACAAGTAGAAGAAATAATGATTTTAAACAACCTTTTGCTGGAAATACCCTCAAACAAATGTGTGTTTCAGTTTCTGGTGTGAAAAAATGGAATTTTCTAGAAAATGATTTAAAATGTTGTTCAAATATTCTTCAGTTTAAATATAAGTATAAACAGAAGATATTTAATTTGTACGAAGATGAATGTGAAAATCATTAAAACTATAACAACAATGATGGTTTCGTCATTGTTTTTGTTGCTGGAGTTGTCATTATTGCATTGTTGTTGTTTTTTGTTTTGTTTGTTTTTTGTTTTTGTTTTTGTTTTTATATTTGTCATGTCAGTGAGGCCATCTAATTTGTAATTTGTAATTTTCTTAATATAAGAATGGGGTAGGAGTTTATAAGATTTTTTTTCTTCATCTTACTCCTGTTCTTCTTGTCATGGAATGTATTGTTGTGTGTTTGTTGGATTGTTGTTGTGGTATTTTGTGTTGCATTACCATGAAAAGAGAAAAAATAAATGAAATGAAATGAAATGAAAATTAGTAGTAGTAGTAGTAGTAGTAGTAGTAGTAGTATTGAAGAGTTCAGAATGTTCTCAAGACGTCTGACACAAACACAATACAAATAGAAACACAACAGAACTAGATAAAAACAACATTAAATCCAAACAAATATACCATTATTGAACAGAAACACAGTTTGGGGGGGTGGGGGGGGTTATTTTATAGATTCAAAATACTTTTAAAGAGCTGTTTTTTAAAGAGCTGTTTGTATTAGTAACTATATCTGAGTTGTCAGTCTGGAAAACTTGAATTAACCGGTAATAGACAGTCACTAAACAAGTGAAACAACAAATAAAAGAAAACATGTACGCAAGACAACAACGTAAATCGCTTAACTCGCTTTAAAGTAACTCGTGTTTCCACTCTCGATTTTAAAAACACCATCAGAGAAATTTTCCAAGACAAGAAAACTAATTCGCAGACAACCGCCAGTACAAACGTTAAATAAATACATGGCATGAAACTGTGCAATATTTCAATTGCAATAATTTTTATTCCTTACCTTCATTGATGTCCGCTGCCATGGTTCAGATGTCATGTGAGTGCGATATCACCTCCATGTGATTTCCTGCAGAAAAGAGCATGTCCCACTCCTTAAAGTTGTAGTGATGAAACACACGGTAGCTGTGTGACGGCGGTGGGCGGAGCCTCGGGTGCATCAGACCCTTCGGGGTGTGGTTAGAATATAATATATTTTTCAATAAACATTCAAATATTTGTATGTATCTTTTTAATTAATTCAAGTGTAATTTATTAAGAAGAAGATAATTCACGCAGAGATGTGATCTGTTACAAAGCTAATATACATAGTCTACAATAAATCAACCTTACTAACCTCTGGAGCTATATTGTATCCATTTACCATTCCAATAAATAAAGCAGAAACAAATTAGTAAATAGACATTACTATTTACTGTTTAGTTTATTGCATATTATTTTTTTTGCTCCCTGTAGTAGGCTACCTAATTAATAATTAATAATTAACCTAATTCAATCACAATTCATCTGAAGAAGGAAACTGTTATGCCATTGCATTGTGAAGGTCAATGAAACCTCTGAGTGCTTTCCACTGTTCCTCTTTTAGACAAAATAATATTCTGTAAAAGTGAAAACAACACATCCTGGACTAAATCCAACTTAACTTTAGGGAATTAAAAATAATAGTTATGAAGAGTTCATAAGTTACAAAGTATTGAGATTGTATTGATGAAGTACACTTTTTCTCTGACCAAGAAACGTTTTAAAAGGTTTGAACACAAATAGTAAACCAAATAGTTAATAATTACTTACTTTGATGATGATGATGATGATGATGATGCACACATGGCACTAACCATCTTAAATGAAACCCACTCCAGTTACACTTTTGTTTCTCCATCCTGTCATATATCTTTGTGTAGACTTGCCGGTTTACAGATTGTTTGGTGAATTGCATGTTTTAGTCACCATAACAGCAGAAACAGCCGATACCATATCACAGTTTTAGGTTTCGCTTGTTTTGAGAAAGTGTTGACTGTCTGTATTGCAGGAATAAAGACAGAAAATTCAGATATTCATTTATAGTGCCATGAATGAGTAGCAAACTAGAAACCTAAATTTGCTTAGGTTTGAATTCCTTAAGTTTTGGTCAAAGGTCATTTTTGTCATAGTTTCTCCTTGTGACCACATGCATTAAGTGGGTCAGATTCAATTTTATAAAAATGAACTGTATCAGAGCATTCCTTCAAACCAAAACTTAGCTTGGCTAAAAAGTGTACATTCATTATTTGCACTCATTCCCCAACATTTCATCATAATGTTGTTTCAGCATCTTTGTTTACATCTCTTTAATGTGTTGTGATGAATTGTAAATTGAGTCTCAATTTAGTCTTCTTCATCAAAAATTCAAATCTAAGTGTTAAAAAATACAAGGAACTCTGTACTATAGTTTGTGAATTACTTCAATGCAGCAATTAACCTTACAATGAAAAAAGAAAACTGGTGTAGAAATAATTTTCAATCCGAAATTGATAGAACATTTCATAAATAATTGAAAAGAAAAGCATATTATCTTGTAAAAATACTTCAATAATCTTTGTTTTATTCACAGCTTAGAAATAAAATGCATTGTAGTTTTCAGTAGTGAAACATTTTACAGCATATCAGGCTGAATTAGTCTAACAAGTGCTTCAATGTATCATTTTTAGGTGACAAATTCAAGACAATCAACAAATATATAATGCTTTGCACCATTTTAAGCCCTGGGATTTGATGTTACCATTGAATTGAGTTGACTGAGAATTATTCATTTGACTTCGTTTTTAATTTTCTGAATAATTTTAATATTTTATATTTTATCAACAAATATGCAATCCTTACAAATAATTTTAAGCCACAGGATTTGATGTTAAACCATCACATTTTAACCTTTAAAATCAATACAATTAATGTGATTTCATTTTTTCTTTAGAAATGAATTTAATATTTTTATATAAAATTTATATTTTAAAAAGTAATCCATTTTATATTTATTATTTTATCATTCATTTATAATTTGTTTATTTATTTATTTATTTTTTACTTCACCTTCAGTAAAACTTACAAGAATGCTTGGAAAATTCATCCAGCAGGTAAGCATGATAGAAGTATTATCATCATCCCTTTCCTGGGGAACATATAAATATAAATATAAATATAAATATAAATATAAATATAAATATAAATATAAATATAAATATAAATATAAATATAAATGTGTAGTACTGTGTCTGACCACTAGATGTCCGCATACTCAACAGTTGTCTCATACCGTGATAAACCTCCACGATCTCAGCGTGAGTTTGTTGCGGTGGCTTCGGCTCGTTGCTTGATTGTTCTTCATTGGCTCACACTGGATTATAGATCACCTCGCCGAGTTTTGTCGGCAGGGAGGAGTCGCGTGGCGTCTGCTACACACACGGACATCTCGACTTCACAAACACCTTCCCCGCTCTTCTAGGACTAATAAGGACAAAAGGACGGAGGAGTTCCACCGTGGGAATGACGGAGCCGCGGACAGACGCTGGCCACTAATCTCAGCCAATGACTGACATCAAGCAACGGAGACACATTTCATAACTGGCTGGCGTTGAAAGCAGCCTGTGGACAGAGGCTTGGGTCTCGGAAGGATTCAGCTCTGAATGCATGCATTTCTCAAAGTGTATTGTGTGCGTGTATTAGTAATGAATCCAAACAATAGGCAGTTTGAAGAGGGGAAGTAAGAGCTTGTAATACACGCTTCCCTTGCGTCTGCTAGCCAACCGGTGGACATAGGAAAGCTGAAGTCCTGTTTTATACAGCTGGACACTTTTGAACCGTTTTACTGCTTGACATTTTTAGCTGTTTACCGACCTATGTTGATTAATTAAATCCCTCGTTTTATACTTAACAATCAGCTTTCGGATTCTCTCCAGGGACTGCAGGCGCTTCAAACTACTGGTCGTTTTTGGTTCCATATTTATTACTGTGGATGGAAAACGATAAATGTGCATTTTCCAGGGAAGAGCAGCTTTATGTGTGACTTTATAATCTAATGATTTTGTGTTAACCCTGACAGAAGTTTTCGACAACTTCCTGCTTTAGTTTCTCTCGAGTCGGAGTGTTATTGTCATAAAGATTATGGCAGCCGTTGTAAATTACTCTCCTCCGTGGTGGGTTAACCTTCTCCACAGACTGCCTCACTTTAATCTGCAGTTTGAGCAAACCAGCAGTGACTTTCGCCCAGAGGACTCTTCATACCAGCAGGTAAGCCCTTGCATTACAGTCACACATCTGCTGTTTGATCCAGCAACACGTGTAGATCAAATGCTGTTTGGAAATGTGTGGTGTTGAAAGGCTACATGATACCGATTGTACTCCATTCTAAGCACTGTCACAAAAGCAAGGGTGCTGTTATTGTGAATATAGGCACAGCTGTAAGCTGTTATAACAGCCTCACTGATATTCAGTATGACATGACTAAGTTTTGCTTTTATACTTGTGAGTTAAGTGATTTTGTTTAACCTTTGTTTGAGACGTAAATCGATCTGGTTAGTTGATGTAGGCTATTTCTTCTCAGCCAAACTAAATTAGTTACAAAAGTCACCTAGCAAACCCAAACTGGAGTAGAACGACAGGTATTTCGTCTTTTGCTCAAAGAGTTCTGTAATCATTCCAGATTTTCCATTTGCGGCTTTCCAGCTCAGTAATGAACACCGTGTTCAAGTTCATGTTGCTAAGGTTGTATTTACGGAGACATAAACGCTTAATATGGCTTAATGTTCTAAAACAACGACCAGGGGGAAAAAAAACTTTTCTTTTCATTAATTATTGCCATAAACTCAATCTACTACTAAGATAATGGCACTGTCATCCAAGTAGAAAGACAAGATTTTTACATAAATGTTTTCCCCTTAGAAATCCATTATAAAGACAATGCTTAGCATGGCTTAATGTGTTAAGCAATTGATATTAAAATAACAAACTCCGTATGCACATTAGTAATTAAGCATGTACAATGTACAAATATACATTTGTAAATACAACTTTCTAGGAGGACTGAAACGCACTAACAAACCCAGAGACACCTCTTTGCCTGTTGAGTTCGAGCAATAGAATGAACTGTTCATTTTAGCTCAATAGTTAGTGGGAGCTTATCTCTTAAAGGGATTACACAGAGCGTGAATTTTTCTTAGTGCCAAAAAAAGGTAACAAACACCATTTAGTCTTTATAATGACTTTATTATTGTTGAGACTCGCATCTCGTTAATGCTGAACACATCCAGGCTTGGCTGATGAAAGCAGAAAGTAGGCTTCGGAGCACCCTTTCAACTACTTGACTATACTCTTTTCGTCATAGAGAAAACAGATGGCCAAACGGGAAGCCAGGAGTGCCATAAGCCTGGTGACAATACCTCTAATCAAAGCTCCTTAAATCAAGTTTGGCCTTCACTGTTGTTCGCTTTATGGAGTGTTTTTGGGTGAAACCAGTTGGTAACTTTGAATTCTAATGTAAAGAAGTAGTAATTGTGCTTGACCATCACCATCGCTCAGGTGGTACAATACAGTTCCAGAGCTATAGCAACATTATCATAATTTGTTGCAACTATAAGGGGGTTATTCAAGGTGGTCTTTGTACATAGTAGTGATTTGATGTCTTATGGATGGTCAGTGTATGTTCAAGTGCTTATTTTAGACAGTTTTAAATATCATCTCAACAGTGTTTAGGTCAAAGCAGGTGCAAAAAAGGTAAGTTTAAGTTGGTTAGTTTACAGGTGGCACTTGCTTTTAGATTTGGTTATTTTAATGAATTGCAACAGAACGTAAGTTTGACTTAGCCTATGTGTCCAAAAGTGTCTATAAACATGTTTTAGGGCTGCTGTACGTGTTCATGTGATGATGAGAATCACTTCTCTTTCAGTTAGAAGTGTTGAGGAAGTAGATCAAGGCAAAAATTAGTAGATTAATTTAGAAACAGAATTTTCAAGCTGATGGGCGACTTGATCCTTGGTCCCTGCTGGTCTTCAGGCACAGAGATGATGAAAGTTACTCAGGAAAGCAGCTGAGATGGAGAGCAGAGGTGAAGGCAGAGAATTCAGTCTTTCTAGGTCATAAAGCCCAGGATAGACTATCAGCTGTTTCAAAATATTTTACCTGTGACTTTCCAAGCATCAACATTGGAAAATTGTCTTAAAACAGCATGGCAAGCACAAGCTGAAACACATGATGTTTTGTTGTTGTTGTTTTTTACAGTTGTGTTAAGGGATCTAACCTCATCCTGTCAGATTGCCATTGACATCAGGTGCATATAGAATTACAAAGAACTTCATGAACTGTCCAAAAGCTCATCTGCATGGATGACGAGGAAGTCCTAACCACTAGTTTTACTGCATCATTTTTAAAGAGTACCCTTGTGCAGCATCAGTTTGCCAAGCATTTTTAATTTTTTTTGAAAGGAAGTAAATTATTAAAATGTTAAAATTTTGTTTAATTAATATAGAGGAAAATCAGTTTCGTGAACCTAGGAGAAGGGGTAATTATCTCTTAATCTGGTGCTTCTGAATCAGTTACTGTAAGTATGTCTTGTTATTAGTTTAAGTATTTGCTATTGACTGTTCAAATGTTGTGTGTGTGTGAGTGAGAGAGAGAGCGCGAGCTGTCTTAACCGTCTATGGCTTGTGTACTGCAAACACATACGAGCTTCATCACTGTCTATCACACGACTCTCTGTTCCCCTTTTCGGGCTTGAACTTGAACTGGTAAAACTAAGGACATTATTAACTCCCTTTACATTTATTTTGACAGATGTAGCTCGCGATTATGGAAAGGGGTGTTACATTTCCGTTGAGTGCTTGCGGTGTTCGGCCAATCACAATGCACTGGGTCAGTTGGCCAATCAGAGCAGATTGCGTTTGTCAGAAGGAGGGACTCGTAGAAAACAATGCGTTTCAGAGAGGCTGGGCATAGAGGACCTACAATAATGTACAGTATTTTAAAAAATTGTTTTTTGAACATTAAAACAGGTCAACATATTCTGTTACTCCAAATACAATAACTAATGATCTTAAAAAAAAAAAAAAAAGCATTATATGACACCTTTAAATGGGATATTTCTGGATATTTTTTATAATTTTCTGACTGTTATCACAGACTTCTAAACCCCTTGATCAACCCTTTACTCAATCACTGAAGAAAAAGAAATCCAAACAAAATCATGCACGTTTAAAATAGACAGGACGTTCAAGCAGCTTGTTCTAGCAGCCTGTTCTCTGTAGCATTTGTCTTTGAGTCAAAGTGCTCTTAGTGAATGATTACAAACAGCACAGCTGAGGATTGGGGAGAGAGAGAAAGAGAGAGAGAGGGGACACCTGCTGTCCACTGAATGCCGTTTGTTCACTGGATTGGAATTAAGTAGAGCTGTCATCTCGTTTGGCCACTAGTTAGGGGTTAAGCTTACTCCTGATGTCCCAGTTGAGGTTTCCTTGATGTGCTTTATCTGTGAACTTTGTCCTACTTTTCATTTCATCTCACAATATTTACTTTTGATTGTCTGTTTCCATTAAAAGTAACAAAGGCAGCCTTGCTTTTAGAACAAAATCATTATTTATTGATGTCCCTGCCTAAATATTCAGTTGTTTGGGACCGCTTGTAGTTCGGAGTGAGATGACAGGTTATTAATGTTGCTCAACAGAATGTGTCAAGTGTGTCAGATGTCAAATTTCCAAGCTAATGCATGTACTGAAATATGTTTAACTGTAGCACAGGGGTAACACTACTGCTGTTTTTTTTTTAATTTTTTTTTTACTTAACCTGTAGCTTTTTCCTGTGAAGATATCAAGCTGAATTTTCAGCATCATTACTTCAGTCTTCAGTGTCGCATGATCCTTCAGAAATCATATCTCATTATTTAATATTTTTCTGGAAATGGTGACATTTTTAAGGATTCATTGGTGAATGGTAATTTTTAAAGAACACAGATAAACATAGATTTTGTAATAGATTGTGTCCTTGTATTAGCAGTATTAAGCTGTTTTAAAACCCAAAATGTGCAAGACTTCCAGTTCATTAGCTGCTGTAGGGAAATTTTGTCTTAAAATTAAAAACTAAAATCACTCCTTTTAAATTCTAGAAGTAAATCAAAGAATCGCATTATTATAATGTACTGTATGAAAAATGGGTATTAATCTGCTAAAGATTGCATTTAAGAGTGTTATTAAATTGGTAAAGATAAATTGATTACATTAAATTAATAGGCACGGTAGGCACAATTAAATATCTAGTATATCGACTAATAATGATAAATGAAAAATATCTTCCATTATTGGTGATAAGTCTGAAATTGTTGGGGCTAGGACCGATAGACGATTCCATCGTCCATTGAAAATTAATTAGAAATTTCTGTCAACACGTCATAAATAGAATGTGGTAGCAGTTGACTGTCAGGGATTTGTGGTGTCACGCCACACAGCATCTATTTATATATTTATATATAATTAATCTCTATTATAAATCGGTGGTTATATAGTATTTTGTTGCGCTGCACCCCTCCGCTTGCATCTGGTGTAGACACAGTGTTAGGAATCATTGGTTGTAATGTCATTAGTAAGAATCCACACATTCCGATGTTTCACTGTAGACATCGTCCGATGCCAAATTTGTTGACATCACCCAACCCTAGTTGGGGCAACCATTACTTCTTTTAACTCAAGTGGATTGTATCAATGTCTAGTATTCTATTTGAACTTCACCCTTTCCCTTGGCTATCAATGGGTATTGCATTGAGCATGTCTCATGTGCATGTCTCATGCATGTCTCATGTGTTTACAAAGGCCAGGACTGTGGGAGTTTGGGCACTGCTTCTCATGAATCGTCATGGATGGAAGCCAAGCTGTGAAGGGGAGGTGATGGCTGAGACTGGAGCTCTGAGTTTGTTTGGGTGAGGACAGGCCTACCAGCGGATGAGGAAGGCACACAAGGCTAATATGAGTGTTACCACTGGGTTGTTTAACCTAAATGTTATTGTAAAGTAAAAGTATTTTTTCAGTAGTTAGGAATTGGAATCAGATACGCAAATATTACTTGGAGACATTTGATATTGGCTTCTGAAAAGAGGTGGTATTTTCATATTTAGTCTTCAACAAACCATTGCTAAACCATGTGTTTACGTTCCGCTTAAACTGTCTTCAGCAAAATCTGCTTGGAAAGAACAAAGTATTTCAACTGAAACTTTAAAAGTAATCCTTTAAATCTATAAACCGTGATTGTTTTTCTGGAATTTATTTACTTGTAGCTCTATCTAAAGGACATATTACTAGTAAGTAGTTCATGGTTGTATTCAGAGATTCTATTGGAATTGTTTTTCTCAACATCAACTATGCAGATTCCATTGAGGTCCATATTTGGATTTTATCCCAACGACATAGAGATGCTAGATATCAAACACCAGATTTGCCAAATCTTAAAGAGCTTGTGAAGTTGTGTGAGCAGGGTTTCTTTTATGTCAAGTCAAGTCACCTTTATTTATATAGCGCTTTAAACAAAATACATTACGTCAAAGCAACTGAACAACATTCATTAGGAGAACAGTGTGTCAATAATGCAAAATGATAGTTAAAGGCAGTTCATCATTGAATTCAGTGATGTCATCTCTGTTCAGTTAAATAGTGTCTGTGCATTTATTTGCAATCAAGTCAACGATATCGCTGTAGATGAAGTGACCCCAACTAAGCAAGCCAAAGGCGACAGCGGCAAGGAACCGAAACTCCATCGGTGACAGAATGGAGAAAAAAATCTTGGGAGGAACCAGGCTCAGTTGTGGGGCCAGTTCTCCTCTGACCAAACGAAAACCAGTAGTTCAATTCCAGCTGCAGCAAAGTCAGATTGTGCAGAAGATTCATCTGTTTCCTGTGGTCTTGTCCTGGTGCTCCTCTGAGACAAGGTCTTTACAGGGGATCTGTATCTGGGGCTCTAGTTGTCCTGGTCTCCGCTGTCTTTCAGGGCAGTAGAGGTCCTTTCTAGGTGCTGATCCACCATCTGGTCTGGATATGTACTGGATCTGGTGGCTACGGTGACCTCAGAATAAGAGAGAAACAGAGAAATATTAGCGTAGATGCCATTCTTCTAATGATGTAGCAAGTACATCGGGTGTTATGGGAATAATGTTCCCGGTTCCGGTTTACCTAATTAATGCAGCATAAAAATCCTTTAACGGATTTTGATATAAGCATAATTAGTATGTTATGTGTAAACCAGGTTAAAGAGATCTTAAGGGTCTTTAATCTAGATTTAAACTGCAAGAGTGTGTGATGTGTTGATATGTTGTAACTGGAAGTGGACTCTCTTTAATTTCAGTTAGTAATTTAGTTGACACTTGACTTGAAAATGATTAAGCTTGGGATTTTTTTTTTTTTATGTTTATATATATTATTATATAGAAAAATATGTAAACTTCAAATTCCAGCCACTTTCTGTGTCTAAATAGACTGATTTCACAACCAGTTGTTGGATGGGAAAGGAGATATAGTGAAACTGAAGACACACTAAGAAAGCATAATTTGGCACTTGCAAAAGCTAATCAGAAGGAGATTGTATTTATAACTAAGGGCATGACTGTTTAATGAAATCATCAGTCGATAGCGAAAAATTATTACATTTCAAATCTTTATTTTTTATAAGCTTAAATGCAGATTTTGCTCCTTAGCAGTACCGCTGCTCCCTACATGCAGAGTACGCAGCTGGCATAGGGCACCAACTCCCAGCGGGGCACCATCCCAGTTGCTCAAAAAAAACAACAACGCGCCATTACCCCCATCCACACTCACAACCGCTCGCTCTGGTTTGACTGTTTTGCTGGAAGAGAAAAACTGTAAATCTTAAAACAATTTTAGTGATGAACTAGATACACTAAATTTAGATTTCCAAGGTAACAGTCATGGATTAAAAGCATCACAGTTTTGATTTCATCTGGTCTTTAATCACTGTTTTATTAAACACATCAGTGTACTGTTTTTCATTTGCCTTGTTAAAGTTCCTGTCTGCTTTTTGTGGGAATGTGGGCTTGAGCACGGCTTGAAGTGCAGATTTGAAAAACAAAACCCCTACATGCTTTCCCACTCCCACACCCACTCCCCAGGTTGGCTGTGGGGGAGGTTGGAGAAACTCGTGACTGGCCTCTTCATGACGTGGGGGAGCATTGGAAACATTTCCTTTTTTGATAATTGAAGCGCTAGTGTTTGTGGAGTCATTTTAGTCATTCTAGCGTGTCATTTTCAGGGATGTCGTTGGGCGCACAGGAAGCGAGAGCAGCCAGGGATGCTGCTAATCTGTTTTGTCAGCGTGTTTGCATGGTGTGATACAGACCGACGAGGCCGCCCTGTCGTCAGGCCAGGCAGGAAACACAAGCTGTCTCTCACAGTGGCATACTGCCAATAATTTTGTCATGTGGTTGGCTGGTTATGAAGGATTTGTGAAGGAGCCATTCATAAAGCGGTGTAAACACAACCTTGTTTGTAAAATTTTTGTGTTTCTGCTTTCATTAAACAGATTTTTTTTTTTTTTTCAGTTTACATTTACAGTTAGGTGTTAACTACTGACTTCCTGTGTGTGGCGTATGTGTGTGTGGGAAGGTTTATTGCAATCCAGTCTGCCTTCAAAGGCTGAAAAGCTTTTGACATCCTCTCTGAAAATGTTTCTAACTCCTCCCTAGATTACTTTTGGTTTCCCAAAGAAATCTCTGACCCAGATTTGGCCCCTTGCAGCTCCAACTGCAAATATCATCATGTATATTTTAGGTTTAAAGTTTAACAAAATTGTCTTTATTAGAGTGTAAGTATTAGCTTAAAAATAAGGACGAAATGTGTTTTAGTAAGAAAAATATCCATATTCAAAACGTAATAATCACTTTAATCTAGCTTGCGCGCAAAGTTGTAAATGAAGCAGTAAGTCAAGGTCATCTTTGTGCCAGATCAAAACAAAACAAGTTACTAAGTAGAGACTGGTTGTCCTTTGCTAAAGTAGAGAAACTTTGCATCCTATGCTCCTGTTAACAAATGTTGGTTTTGATGAGATTTACCAGCGCATGCGCATCGCTGACATCATTCGTCATTCCCCTGGAACTGCTTCTGTGTTCAACTGATGACAAAAGCTAGATTATTAAGTTTTGAATATGGATATTTTTCTTACAAAAATGCATCGATTCACTAAAATAGGCCTTTGTTCACCCCCCAGGAGCCATGTGAGGCACTTTTTTTTTTTTTTTTTTTTTTCTCATTGACCGATGAAGTGTAACACCCGCTGAGTTGCATCAAACAGCTTGAAAGATCAAAGACAGTTTTTTTAAATTACTCTGACTGGATTCATATGAAAGAAGAAATTCATATACACATTGGATGACTTCAAGGTGAGTAATTTTTGGGCTAATTTTCATTTTTGGGTGAACTAATCCTTTACGTTTTAAATGTTAAAGTTGCTGTACTAGGTATTGCAGTCCAAATTTAAAAATATTGGAGAGGGTTTTATTTTTCACTCTGCCACTCCTCCTCAGACTTGTCGCACAGAGGTTGCCAGATTAACGACAACAACAAGAGCGAGCACAATTGATGATGAATAAAATTAAATGCGCTGTGTTTTCCACCAAATGGCAACCCGGGATGTCGAAATACAATTGGGAAAACTGGCAGTTTCACAAACCAAAACAAGGACAGACATTTCAGCCCGGAACACACATTTTCAAGGGAGAATAACTGAGTTATTATTATGCTTTAGTTGAGTCAAAATCTCAACCTTTGAGCTTTGGAACCATTTTTCCACAAACGAATATATTTAGTTGTAAAAACCTTTAAAATAAGTTAGATTTTTTATTGAATAAAATAATGGTTGTCAAAAGAAGATTTCAAGTAATCTTATGAGTTTTGTCATGTGGAATTTGCATCGGTTTCTATTTTTAGCATCTGTAGAATTGACACATCGGGAGGTTGTGTTATTTTTTTTTTTTTAACACGCAAAAATTTCAGACGAGAATTTTGGATGCGTATGACAGATAACGAGAGAAAAGTGATTATTTGAAATCTAGATATTGTTCTTCCAAAAACGTGCATATTCACTACAGGATGCCTTTTATTCCACCCCCTGGAGCGGTGTGAGGCACATTAATTATGAATGCGCACACTTTATTTGACGACTTGTGGACCGTTCAACTGCAACACTCGGTGACTACAGTGATAGAGCTTGGAATAGCCAGGACAATTTTTAATATAACTCAGACTGGATTCATCTAAAAGAAGAAAGTCATATTTACCTAGGATGCCACGGGTGAGAAAAACACAAGCTAATTTAGATTTTTGGGTGGACTAACCCTTTAAATCTTTTGTTTTATTATTATTATTTTGTGTGTATAGTATCCTTTAGGTATGGGAATTTAAAAAAAAATACAAATAAATATTAAATCAATTTTAAAAAATCTGTCCCGTAATGTGACCGCTTTTTTGTCTTTGTTTAGTAGAGCACAGTGAGATTCCTTTTATGGGGTTTATCTGAAATGTGACATTTGGTGGTGCAAATTTGATGGCCTACAGCCAGGAGCACATCAGCACAGTGAGCTTGTGTTTGAAATGCTGCTGTTGTTCTTGGGCAATGGTATCGCTCAGAGGGGTCTCTCACCACACTGTGTCCTGAATCAGCATATGGAAAGAGTAGATCCATTAAGATAGTCTGCAGAAGATTACCGTCTGTTTAGAAAAACTGAGTCTGGGTCTTTTCCTGTTAGCAGCAAAAAGAAATAGTGTAGTATTGACACCTCAGTAATCGCAGTGACCTCCTTGGCACAAGTTCTCATAGGAAAATTCAAGCACTCTGAGTTGGCAAATGCCAGCTGTTTTTCAGTGAGGAAGTCTGTTGAAGGTCACGTTAGGTTTAATACATTATCAGGTGATTTTATCCATTTTATTCAAAGTACACATTTTATCAATTCATTCGTTCCCTGGGAATCTAATCTATGATCTTGGTGTTGCAAGCACTTTCAACTACAGGAAGTAGTTTTTGGCAGTAATGTCCCCACGCTGGCTAATGTGATATATTAAATATTAATATTAAAGAGCCACACAGATGGGAAATCAAAAATTACCTGTATTTCAGTGTATGATGTAGCTGTCCATCAGTGTTAACTATGCGCAAAGTAATTAAACCAAAAAGTACACGATTTATAAAGTTATTGGCTTCTAAAGTAAGGAGTCGACTCTGAATCCCTGAAACGAGTCGTTATAGATTTCAAATCTTTTGCCCATCTCTATGTACGTCACTAGGAACACTTTGCATAGTAATCTCCGCCTACCGTCTTGGGAGAAACAAATCTCTGAGCTGCCCCACCCCCACACACACACACAGACGCTCTGGTTGGTGTGACAGCATCATTTCGAGGAGACAGTGTGTTTTTAATTGTTTTTAAAGGCAAGTTTGTTTTATTTTCACTGCCAAAGAATGAAGATCAGAAGAACCAATGGCTAAAATTAATCCCTTTTGTTGTGTTAACAACATTTCACTGATGACTGCTTTTCTAATCTCGGTGAGTTTAAGGCGGGATTTTCAAAGCGTTTTTCCATAAAAGAGGGTTCATTACCAACTTTATTTGCACCAACAAGCATCTCCGAATCACAACCTGTGAGTATGATTATATGGTTATGTGTTTGTTTTCTCCCGAGCGTCAGTATGTGTGCTGTTTGCAGCCTTTGTTTGCGCTGATCTTCATTTACAAACACGCCATTAAAATGAAGTGTAACTCCGTGAATACTCAACGAAGATACATGAGAGAGATATCTATAGAAAGCTTGACATATCTTCTTTAAAACTAAACAAGTGCTGCCGAAAATATTCTGTGATAAAGTAATCCATATGAAAACAACGCGATGTCCGTTTTTCGCGTCTCCCTTCATTATATCTAATGTGACCACGCCCCCACGCTGAACGCAGATTCAAACTGAAGCGCACAGCTTGAATACGCCCACACAGAAGAAAAAGCGAGACTGTTCAAGTTTTTTATTTTACTGTTTGCTTCGCGATGAGAGGAATAAGACATAATTCACCCCAAAAAGATGCTAACGCATTGTTTACCGTGAATTTGTGTGCGGAAAAACCAATCAAAACTGACTATGTCAGTTGACCAATCAGAACACATTATGCTACCGAAAGGTGGGGTTTAAGGAAATTAAATCTTTTGAACAGCTTCGCGCGAACTGTTTGGGGATCTCTGAGAATTGAGGTAATTTTAAAATGATATTTTGACAAAATAACAATGTTTTTTAACCTTGGATGGATTTAAACCTGTTGTACATGACTTTTAAACAGTGATAGGAAGCTTAGAATTAGCTTACTGGATCTTTAAATATAATTTTTTTGTAACTTCGTTTTCTTGTTTGAAACCAATTAAGCTGATGGATTTAGTAGACATGCAAACCTGCATTTGTGTTGCATATTTATGTAAAGGCACAGCATTCTGCCAGTAGGCTGAGATGATCTCATGGACCCAAAGGCTGTTAATCACATTCTCCAAACACATTATTGGAGGTTGTTAGCTATGTAGTTCTGGCAAGAGCTGTCATTCTTTGTAAATTAGGGTATTTAAGCAATGATTAATCATATCAAGAGTGCTTACTGGCCATTTTACCAGATGGTGTTGGCACCAAGTCACAAATTTCTTCATCTTGAGACGACTTTTCACCCATTGTCATCATCATTCACACCTCATTTATCTCAGATGAGATCCAGCCTCACTTTTGCCATTGTTGTTTTCTGTAAAGATGCTTTGCAATGATTTGTATCATAAACCCATAAATCATGACCCTGGCAAGTCTTAAGATCGTAAGTGGGATAGATCGTGTTTATATATTAGCAGTGGGTCACTATGTCTGTCTAATCATCTGACAACCGTTTAGTCAGTTATTGATGTGGACTCTGAAAGAGGTATGGTTTATCAATGGTTATCAATGAATTTGTCTTGGTTTATTCATCTATCCCCAATATGAGTCCGTTTGAATATTCACCTGTAAGTCAGATACAAAATATTCGTAAACGTAAATGCCCATGTATCTGTTTCAAGTTGGCACAACCCTTGCTGTCTGTTTTGGAACCGTCAAAGAGTGAAAGATTCAGAAGACTTCACAAAATATTAATTTTTCTTGAAGTGCCACTGTGAAGAGTGGACACTGTGGTTTGAGGACAAAGTTGCTTCCACAGTCTATACAAGGCTGTACAAGGCTTAATCGTCCTTCTAAAATTAGATCGGTTTAGCATTTTGCCCACAGGGTATTGGTTGTCTTGGCTTTTGGAAATGATTTACCATCTCCTCCAATCTCCATCACACAGAAATATAAAACAGCAATGAAGTAGGGCTGAAACGATTCCTCAAGTAACTCGATTACAAAAAATTATCGAGGCAAATTCCTCTGCCTCTAAGCCTCTTTTAATTTATTTTAATTCTCACGTCAGGTTCTTTTGCAATGATTTTTTTTTAATGTGACGCAACGCATCACACATCACCCACAAAGCGGAAGGAGACACAAGCGCTGTCTCTACTACTAAAAAAAAAAAATCAATCTTTTTTTTTTTAAGGTTTAATCATACAACATTTCTTCCATGCTCTATTTTTTTATAGTAAATCCCCTTTGTTTACCAAAAAGTTAAGTTAAGTTTTCAATAATTAAAAGATACATTAAAATAATGTTTTATGTGTTTAATGTGTGTCTCAGAAATTGCTTTATTTAAAGCCCCAACTGAATGGCACTTAAATGCACTTAATTCATCTGTCAACTTTATTGTCATTGTTCACAGTACAAGTACAGACAGAGAAACAATGGGTAAAAATTAAATGTTTATTTTTGATGTGCATTCTATGCATTTAAAAAAATAAAATAAAAAAATGTTCTAAAAAAGGAAACTTAGTTGTTCATTTTAAGAGACCCAGGAGTCTTATTTTCTCTTGCATAGTTAATAATATTAAGCAAAAACACATTTTATCCGATTACTTGATTAATCGATGGAATTTTTGGTAGAATACTCGATTACTAAAATATTTTGATAGCTACAGCCCTACAATGAAGTAATGGACATGTTCTCCAAATTCAATGCAGAGGTCTTGAATGCGAGCATTTTGAGGGTAGATTGTCTGCTGTGAAGGCTGCGTTAACTAAGGTAATCTAATTACCACCATGGCTTATGTCTAGTAAACAAGAGCTGCACAATTATCCAATTATTACCTGATAATATTGCCCTAACCAGAATTTTAACTTGTGAATTGTTTACATTGATGTAATTTACATAATCATTTATAATTTAACAAATGGTGAGGCAAACTTTATCAATCTGATGCATAATGAACTAGAGGTCAACCGATTATCGGTCTGCCGATATATCGGGCCGATATTTGTCATTTTCTAATAAATCGGAATTGGCCGATATCTGTGTTAAGTAGAACCAATTTAAAGTCAGGCACATCAGCGGTCAGTCCAGTGATATTGTTGCATTGGAAAGTGCTGCTGCTGCATGTGAAGGACCCCAAGCCAAAACTTTTGGAAGATTCAACAACTGTCCTGGGAGATAAAGGTGGTCAGAGAATTTTACTCTGTAAATGGGGTGGAGAAGTTGGCAGCTCTCACAAACACTGCAGTGTGATTGAGGGTTCCGTTACTCCGCCCCGCTCACAGACAGCACCGTGCTCGGAGAGACAGCTATCCTGGAGCAGCCCAAACCGGTGAATGACATTTGTTCGGAAGCATGGTTTGCTGCAGACAATAGGCAGGTTTCCATCCAACTCAATTGCATTTAAGGATGTCAATATTCTATCATTTCCATGATCGATTGTCGTTTAAATTAACAATCAATTAATAATGCTGCAAAATGCGTCTGCAGCGGTATTATTATTATGTACAAAAGCCCCTTGGAAAAAAAAGGTTTCTCACCCGAATTAAAGGGGTTTTAGTCTGCATAAAATGCTAGTAGCAGGACTGTAAAATGAATAGATGTGATTATGATCATTTGATAAAATGAAGAGAGCCTGCCATACATTTGAGATCATTTTACTTTGTTGACCGTTTCCCGTCAAGGAGACCACTGAATGCGCCTCTTTAAACGGTTTTGTGGTGCTCGTTGTTTTTATTTTAAAACGCAATTGCAATGTTTTCAAATTTCCTATAGTATTAAAAATTAAAATTATCTGTGGCGCTTGTAGCTGTGCTGCTCAGTCAGTGTACTACTTTATTCACATTAAACTTTTTATGCAAGTATTATGACCAGTACTTTTTTTTGATCCTGTTCTGCAAAATGGTCTATTTTGATTTTTTGCATTCCACTAGGCCTATTAGTTTTTTAAAAATCCGGCGTCTACAGTGCAGTATCACGCAGTACATGTGTTTGTGCATATGAGGACGAGCGAGCACGGGTTTGGATGTATTTGGAGGTTATTGCTTTACGTCTCATTCTGCACATATCCAAATGTTTCCATATTCGCAATGTATCTGAATGTTAAACTATAATTTTGAAAAAATGTAAACTAGACGGAAAAGATCATCCTCTTCAGATCAGCAAAAAGGTCCTTGGCATAACAGCAGAGTGGACCGGTATACTACGGTCTATTTAAACTGACCAGTGTAACCTTTTATATGTTTGGTTGACTGCACTTTATTTTAATAACGAACAGCCTGCGATGTAAGTTTGAAATTAGAATGCATTTTATAATTTAATGTCCTGTGTCATTTATACTTAACTGCAGCACTACTATTATTTATTTTTTATATATTTTTATTTTTTATATTTTTCAGTTTAATTGATTTATTATAAAATTATATATATATATATATATATATATATATATATATATATATATATATATATATATATATATATATATATTACCTGTTTTATATATTTAATACTTGGTCAGTTTATTGATTTGTTTGGTTAACTTTGGATACATTTTTATTTTAATACCGTGCAGTGCATAAAAAAATAAGATAAGAGAGATGGTTCAAGTCATTGGTCAATAAATGATAAGTTTAGAAATGTTGTGTATCCACTTATTATTAGTGTTACATTTTAGCATGCAAATGAAGGGGGAAAATTTCAAGATATCGGCCCTAAAAATCGGCAGCACATATCGGGTGATCGGCTGACCCTGACCTCTAAACATCGGCATTGGCATTGACATTGGCTATAGAAAAAACCCATATCGGTCGATCTCTACATTGTACCATATTCTGACTGGAAACAGTCCATTTAGAATGACGGACATAAATGAGCAATACTTTGAAATATTAAAATTTAAAATAACAGTTTTCTATCTGAATACATGTTAAAATTATTTATTCCTGTGATTGTAAAGCTGAATTCATTAATCTAGTTTTAAGTGTCACATGATTCTTCATAAATCGTTCTAATACTGATTTACTGCTCAATCAATATTTGGTATGGATGTACAATTTTTAATATACATTTATGTTGATTGATTTCTTGTTAAATTAGTTAGGTTAACAACTGCATCAAACAAACTTTTTTCCTAACTTTTCCATTTAAGACTCCCAATTGTCAAATACAACTTCTAGATTCATCTTTAGACTTGTGTCGTTAGTACAACTTTGTTACCAGGTGGTCTGATAAACCTCTGACCTGAAAATTCTCTGGAATCATCTGAGCCTAATAAGCCCAAAGAATTACCTAGAGGCAAACTCAGGCTTTGTGTTTTAAAGTAAATGCACTGAGTGATGATGCCCTTTTAGCAGTATAGTCTGTGCTTTTAAGATCTGCTTGCTTTTCTAGTTTGACTCGTTGGGCCCTTTTGAACCAGCACAATGGTTTTCCCATCTCTCCTGTGATCACACACTGTGAGCTTGACGGACAGGTTGAAAACTGTATGGGTAACTCTGCGATTTGGGAGATTTGAAATGCTTACATGCGAAGAGGGGTTCTGTGAGGCCATGCAGAATCAACTGATTATCAGACAAAACCCATCATGGGTGTCACCGTTTGTATGGTTGTCACAATAAGATTGTCAGAATTAAGTGTATGTCTTAACCGAGAACAGCTCTGACCTCATTATACATAAAAAATTCCCCTGCAAGTAACTTGTCACGTGAGCTACAGGTGAGACTCCCACACACCATTTTCAATTTAATAAAAGCGGAAGTTTAGGTGGTGCCTTGATTTGTCTTAGTCATCTATTGAGCTAAAAAGACTCATAAAACGTTCAGTCGAAAAAAATATAAAAAATGACACCAAAATTAACAGCAAATTAGGTCATTTTGCAGCATGTTTTGTTTTATTCATTATTTTAAGTATGACAATTAATGTCAAGGTAGAATATATTTTCACAAAATTAAATATAGAATTGTTTTAATTTCCTTCTGTTGTTGGTTTTCTTTCCTTGTACTGTGCTTAATATCCTTTACCTAAATTTTAAAATTGCTTGTAAATCTTTCATTATCCTATATTATCACCAAATCATGCATTCAGTTCTCTGTCTACTTTTTTCTTTTAAATAGCATGTTTTGTATTTCTTTTGGGACTGAGTAATCATAGACCTCGTTGATCTGAGCTTATGCTCCTCAGATTTTGAGTAAAAAACAAACAATAATAATTGTGGATATTTTGTCAATATCAGTGTTTCCAACAGACTTGCACTCTATTTGTGGCGGCATTTAGGGCTGTCAAAATGACTGAAAACTAAATTCGAATTTTCAACTTGTATATTATATATATTCAAAATTAAAATGCATAATTTCAGTTAGGGTGAAGAAAAGCTTTTGACTTCTCTCCTGAGAAGATTTCTAAACATGCGGCTCTCTTGTGTGAGACATGAGTGCACTGAAGTCCCTCTTGAAAATGTTATAAATATGCATTCTGTGAATGGCTAGGTTTTAGTTTTAATGTAAACCACAACAACAAACGTTAACACGCTTGATGCTCTCGTTTTCCGCAATATATTGAATGAACAACTAGCGGCAACATCCCGCTCTCTCTCGTGAAGCCCCATATGGAAGTGACTTAAACTGTAATTCATCAAACTGCCACTTGAGGCTGGCTACAAAA